>NC_079472.1:41807018-42109713 GCF_026250575.1 Diorhabda carinulata
ATACTACTCCATTTGTAGAGAACGTAAATTCGTCGGAGAACATCAGATTTTTTAAAAGAATTTCGGTTGTTTAGAAATTCCCCTTCAGTCCATGTATAATTTTCAAGATGTTTTGCCTCATCGTCTTCTTGAAGTGTGTGTAAAAATGTCGATTTAAAATGCTTTCTCAATGAACTTCAAATTTTTGAATTGGTATCAGGATTACATATTAAAAATAATTAAAAATACGTTTACCATTTATGGTTTTTCTCTGCATAAAATTAACTTTGGTAACATAGTTTTTGGGCATTTGATCGGTATTAACGAAAAACTATATTTTCGACAAAGGAAAAGTTCACATTGTCCATAAAAACATTTTGTCACAAAATAAATGATTCGTTATTAGTCAGTTAAACAAATTAATACTAGGTAAATAACTTGAAATGTGACCTATAATTAATCTAAGAATTATTTCAAAAAATTTTTGGAATTTATGTTAGAAATATCGAATAATATCAAATTTGGTCTGAAATACTTGCTAAATATTCTAACATCAACTAATGATGATTGGAAATCCATAATAAACCAAGATGAATAATTTAATAGATATTGAACGGTACCGTGAGAATCGCCATTCGATATATAAAAAATGGAATATCATTCACGATACCCCTACAGACGTTAGATGAATTCATCAGTAAATTATGGAAGTAACTCTCTGCGAAACAAAATAATGACAATTTTTCATGCTCACCAAGACATTATCGCCACTACCTTAAATAGTCTGATAATATTAATTGAATAAGGATATCAGTATAGCCGACTGACTGTTGAATAATTTAATAAAAAAACAAGTTAGGCCTATAAATACTGTAATGAACTTAGCTCAAGGGAGTGTGCTACGTACAAATTGAAACACAACAATATTCCAAATATCCCATTGACATTCGAGACATCCCTGAAAGTTGTACTGAGTTATTAGTATCTGTCTGTCATCAGAGAACGTATTGAAAAGAATTCTAAAAAAAGTGTCTAACTGTTATGTCTTTTAAAAAAAAATGAGGTGGAATATTTATAAAGTTTTCGGAAATTCCATACACACAGGAACGTAACGAAAAAAGGAACGGTTGTTCAAGTCTGTCTGCTAAACATGACTACTTGGGCTTAAACTTGGATGGAAATTACAACAAAACATTAAAACTCTCTGTTTTATCTCTGTAAAAGCAATAGCAAACCACCAACAGGATTACTCTGCCTTCTACAGCGTATCAACTATCGGATCTCTCGTTGAACTATTTTAGTATGATATTGATTATCTCACCTGTATTTCTTTGTAGTAATATTTGTAACAAATTTTTAACCGTCAATCAAATATGAAAAATGTGATGGAACATATACTTTTAGAAATGCAAACAACCAAACAATAAATACGAACAATCAAACAAAAAAAAACTAAAACGAATTCTTACTAACAACAAGGTAAGGAATACGGAGCCTTTAAACAAGATAAAATATAGAATAAATCTATATACATCCAAACATTGAGAGGAGAATTTCGAGAAAACGGCAAAGGAATTTTGAAAGTAAGGGTTAAAATTACGATATACTTCTCTGTCTAGAATCCGATGTTACAACGGATTACCAAATGTCCATCCCTCTATTAGAAGCCGAAGAAATTGCAAATCATAAATATCAATATCTCTATAATAAATCCTAGAATAATTTTCTTAGAACTGTTGCTGAGTCATTAAAACGAAAATAGGATATGTTAACGATGGATGGATAACAGAAAAATAAAGAAATAGAAGATGAACGGGGAGGACAAAATATAATAAGGTGTATTAAAGCATAAATACTGAATAATACAGAACACGTAATGAGAAGGAAACCTACAGAAATGGTAAGGAGCATAACACAATGGATACCTCTAAAGCCAACAGAAAAGAATGGAGAAATCTGATAAATGAAGCCAGGACCAACAAAAAACTATGATAAAAAGAGTATTCCACCCCAACAAAGGGATTTGTAGGCGCACAAAGAGCTAGCCATAATACAATAGTTTTAACAGCAAAACGAGGATGAATGACGAACGGATAAATATCTTTGCTTTTCCATCGAGGAATAGAAGACCATAAACAATCCTAATCGTGTGGTGTGAAAATGGAACGAAACTAATCACAAAAGCAGACTATGGAAGTTTGCAGCGTCAAAATAAAAAAAAATCAATAATTAATCGGCAAATAGGATTAAATGAGAGCGATCAATTACATTAGACTTTTGAAGCCCCTTTTGGATTTATCGGAAAAAATTGAAGATTCAGAGATTACAGTAAGAGTAAGAGCTATGATAATATTACATAGTGAAAGCAACGAATTTCTGGACGAGGCATTATGTCGAAGACAACATGTCTGAGAACTCAGCTTAAGATTTAGACATATAGAATAAAACATGGACGATGGGGAAACTATAGGCTGCAGTATTATATTCTTTCCTTCTTTCCTTCACTTCGCTTCGTTGTTTTGTTTGTGAGTGAATCCCAACCTTGCCATACAGTTTTGATTCAAATTTAAAAAACTACAAATCAGTTTCAATTTTAAAACAGTTATAAAATGGACGTATTTTTCATTTTTATTTTGATTTAAAAGGCTTTTTTAGCCTCAATAATTGATTAAAGCCAGCACGCGCTCTGTATAATACATACAGTACCTCTTACTGATGAAGATTTGAAGGAGACAGATAAAAATGAATTGATGAAGCTTTAAGATAAAAATGGACTGGACATTCTAAGATAAGAAAATGTAAAACTTGTTATATTAAGTAATGAAAAATAACCCTTATTGTTCAATGTACATGACAGCAAATGCAGGTTATATCTCAACGTTCCGTGATATATATATATATATATATATATATATATATATATATATATATATATATATATATATATATATATATATATATGAAAGACCAATGCATAAAATTAAGTTGCATAAAACACTCAACAATGATGATCTTGATAACTGTAAGTAATTTTGTCACATTATGCATGACTCATGTAGTATAGGTTTTATGAATTAAATTATGTTTTCTGATAAGGATACATTTGGCTTAATTAATTACAAATCAATGACAACAATGTTATACATTTTTATTTTCTAGGGTGAATGTGAATTCGTTTAAAACATATTGACTGTAATCGATGTAATAGTTCATCATCCATGGCAACCGATACTCAATACATTTGTGGTAATCGATAAAACTATTGTTAAGCCAAGTATCCTTGTATTCTATTATTATTCATGTTGAATTCAGAATTCTAAAACAGCTTTCGGTTTTACGATGGTGCTGGAAATTGTGGGAACAACATAATTATAATGGACATTCAATTGAAAACAAATATTTCCCGATGATAATTTAGCTTCACACATTTAATTAATTGTCATAGAATACCACATAAGTTATGTTTGGTTATTTAAATCTAAAATTGTTTTAGCTTTATCTGTATTTGCACCGTTCATTCATTTAAAAAAATATACAAGCATTATAAATGAATTTCAATTAAAAGCTCCACTATCTAAAGCTTATTGCCAGAGGGGTAAGAAGCGTTCCACATAGAATGCATGTAAAATAAACGGAGAAAACCTAGCGGTGACCGTCTCGAATTGTAGGAGAGTGGATCAACGTGTATAATATGGATAGCTGAAAAAAAAAGAGGATTACAGTTAGAACAAGTTAAGACTTTTGTAATATCGTGTAACATAAGAAAATCTTGATGCTGTTGTAAGATCGAGCTTTGTACACGATGTGTCTAGCAAAAAAGAATCTAATCTAATGAAATGAAAATCGATATTAATTTTATCAGATAAGTGATTTTGGTAAGAAATGAGCGTTTTGGCTGGTGAAGTTGGAGAGTAAGGACGGGTGTAAGTGACATGGACGCCAAATTATAATCAACTTTGATGATATGTGTAATTCATGATAAAATCAGGGAATAGATATTACGAAGTGATCATAGTTGCAGCCTATAGAAATTTAAAAATGAACGAAGCAATGAGATTTTGTTCAATTATTTTATAATTACAACGAATACGACTCGAAAAATCGATTATCACTTCCAGTTGGAATTTCTGGAACCGTTGTATTGGTGACATTCATACTGAACAGTGAAGTTTATCTTCAGAATCTGAAGGCGATAACTCGGTTATCGAAACGCGCGTTAGACAGTGTACTTGTGAGTGTTGGTGTAGTGTTGTGTAAACATTGTGTTCAGTACTTCCACTTGTAACTCGGAGTAAAATGTTTGATAACTTCAATATTCTTCTGATATTATGAATTCTATCTTGACTTATGCCATTTACTCTTGGATATATTTAATAACTTCTAATGAAAACATTACTTTGATAATGCTATAGTCATACTTTATCAAATATGTAACGGTGAAGTAGATATACTCTTTCAATCGAAGAAAAATTGTAAATCAAAACATTTTCACGCATATTGTACGTAATCAGAGCTGCAAACGCCAAAGCCGAGCATATAACAGGACAGCATTTAAGAAACAATTTGCTAAAAACAGCAGATTAATAGTATTAAAAATATAGATACGAAGTGAACGACTAAAATATGGAACACATTCATTAAAAAATTTAAAAATATTTGTATTGAAATAAAATCTTCATTTTTTCCCCAATGAACACATTTTCTGATTCCCCATCGGATGAAATTGAGTTTCCACTATCGTCAATATTCATAATAAAGGGCTCAACAGCAAATTAATGACAATGTCTTTATTCCACATTTTCGTTTCAACCTTTTCCTGAACATGTTAAATGCACTTTTTACACTTATCTGGTGTAATTCTCTGAAAAGTTTTAATTGTTCATTTTCTGCTGTAACATATTGTTTCACATCTGCCCAGATCAACTCAATAGGATTGAGTTCACAATGGTAGTGCTGTAATGGTTAAATGGTTTTATTTTGTTTTTTTGGCCATTTCATCAATAATTATTTTTATGCTCTTTGACAATTTCTAAAAGCTCTGCATTCTTGAATACCTGTTTTCCTTGTTGTGTAATGGAAATTTCTTCCTTTTGGGATGTGGAGGATTGTTTAATACGACAACACATTTTTCTTCAAGCTTCAGTACAGTTTTAGAAAACCAATTTTATCCATTTTATCATGATAGTCTCCGCTTTTTTTCGATTCAAATACCAACAAAACATCAAGCATAAATCCATCTTCACTAGCGGTGTGATAAATAGTCTCTGTCCTTTCCCTATTAAACCAGGCACGTATAAAACCAAATATAAAATGTGCTATTAATTGAGCTCTCTTATATTGTAATGAATATGGAAATTATCTAAGTCAACCCAATAAAAAATAATAGGAAAAAAATCTCTTTAGAAACAAGCTTTTATTTGAATGAAATTTTATAGAACTCAAAATATGGCTTGAAAAATGGAAGAAGCTCAAATAATTTGAAATTTAGAACAATTAAGTGAGAAATTATAACTAAAGTTAAGAGAATTCGTTTATGTTTTATAGTTTCAGAGATAGCCTTTGATCAAATAAGAAGAGAGAGTTTTTGCCATAAGTAGATGTCAATCAAAATGAACTTAGATTTTATTACACACATACATACACAAACACTAAGCAAACACACAGATCACATGACACTAAAGAAAAGCTAGTTATCTAATTTTTTCAAATATTACCTACCTGATGGGTTTCTTAATCCGGTGGGAAATCTCTTCAATAATGCTTGCCACAAGGATTGTATAGAAGAGTCCATCTTTAGTATGCTCAGCGTTTACCCTTGTTTCATACTGGTAGTAAATTTTTCTAATCACGAAATTTCTTAATTTTTCTAAAGTATTTTCGCCTCCTCACAATTAATTTTTTTTGTATTGAAATTCCATTTCTTTTGATAAATTATAAAATGTTGATTTTCAAACATCCAGCAAGTCCTTATCTTCGGTAACTATTATCAGAAACTACACTTTGAAAAAAAAATGTGCACAACTCTTCAGATGACGGCCCTGTCGTAAGCATCAATTGAATTGTAAATTTTGTTTTCTGAAGGATTAGTTCTGTACTCTCGAACGATTCGGTAGACACTTCAAGACCATACTCTCGATATAGTTACACTAATCTGACTAACGTACTAGACGAATATCAAATTAAATGAACTAAGAATTTAAAGTTATAAATGGTTACACCAATCTGAATATCAGTTGAATGAACAAAATATTAGTTTCACAGGCTTCTTTATATATTAGTTCTTATCTTATACCATAATAATTATAAAATTAGATAAATATATATATATGGTTCATTATTGTCACATTAATAATAATTAACTGAAGATGATACTTCAATTGGGTTAAAGTGGAAGCTATAAACTTACAGAGAGACTAAACATATTCAAAATTTATAGCAAGATAAGTTTAAGAAGTTAGAGTTCATAATAGTAAATGAGTAATTGATGATTATGCGCCGCTGTGAACAGGGTTGCTTTGGATAACTTGACTCTAGCGTTAAAATGAAGCATCTTACCTCACTTCTTAGGCGGAGTATAGTTAATGTCAATAACTTCATCAGCTGTATCCATGTCAGTCAACCGCAACAAACATAAATAAACAATCTCACTGCAGTACATAATACGATGCCTAATGAGGTCCCTGTACTACTACACCTGATCTAGTGGCTTTTGCGGTACAGGCCCCTCCACCGCAGCTTTTTATTTGTGGCGTATTATGGTGCCTCTGATGTGGACTAATAACGATGCCATGTCCTGCTTCGCCCAAGATGCTCACGTGATGATCATGCACTGATCATTGTTGTGGTTCACTATTTTTCTTATATAAAAAGATAAAAAGACTAGATGAAAGTGTTCCATCTAACATCACATAGTACGGCTCGTTTAAAAGTACAAATCATTTTCAAAAAGAGTCAAAATAATTCGTCATTTTCACAAAACGCATTTTTTGTCTTAATAATACAAAAAAAACTGGAAAAATCTAATTTATTCCTGAATAAAGTAATTAGGCTTTTAACGTAGAAAAAATAAAGATATACATTTTTCTTGGAACTTAATATGACATATACACCTACAAAATGATAAATGATTTTCAAATGTTCAGTGAACAGAAACCACAATTTTAAGTTCAAGGTTTTGAGGAAATTGTTACTCTTTGAAAATTCTACTACTCGCAGGTAATCAACTTCTCATTGCGTATATGATTAGGCATAATTAGTACAATATTTTTGATCGAATCGTTGCTTAATTGTATTATTATGTGGTTTATCAACCAATTCGAAGTGAATCTCGTAAATTTTAGCCATGGCTATCATTGAAGTTTGAGAAGATGCGTTGTTCTGATGAAAACGTACTTTATGTTTCTTCAAATGCGGTTACTTTTTTCAATTTCTCCCTTTTTTTTATCAAGCAATGTTACGTAATACTCTCCCGTTATTGTTTCAACTTTTTTGGTGAAATAGTCGATGGGAAGATCCCATCACTATCATAAAAAACTGACTTGTTCAGCCCATGAAACCATCTATGCCTTTTTTGAAATAAGTTTACTGCAATCCACTGCCTTAACTGTACGTTCCATAAATGTAATGGTGAATCCAAATTTCATCTATAGTTATGAATTCGTTCTTTCGATATGTTGATAGCTTCTTCTATATCTCTAAACTTAATTCTACGATGGTTCAATACCCCATTCGGTTAAATTTTTTGATGAAATTTTGGTTATCCAGCTGCCCGACTATAATTTTTTCCTCATTTCCTTGAAACATCATAATGACCTTAACAGGTTAAAACAAAGTTGACAGTATTAGGACAAACCTGACGAGGTATATGATAGGAGCGCATCAAATTAACCTTATTTGAAATGAATTAATTTTCCATCAAGTTTTCCTGATCATGTCCATATTAGGGCCTCTCAGGATCACCTTATTAAGAAGAACAATATTTTCATTAGATTATTCTGATGAGATCCACACTAGAATCACATTAGGTTGATCCTATTGAAAATAATTTATCTTTCATGAGGTCTTCTTGATCATGTCCATACAAGGAATCTCACAGGTTTATCTTACTGGAAAAATAATATCTTTTTGAGAAATTTGGATAAGTCAATATTCTTCAATATTTCTATTATCAAATCACACATTTTGCACTAAATAATTGGAACATTATTTGATACAGTATTACTCTCATTTTATTCATACAAATTGCTTATTCATTTTGATGTTGGAGTAGATATCAAACCAAAGGATAGGAATTTCTGCAATTAGTTAACATGATATTATATAATATATCACTTCTGTTTCATTAGTGCTTATATTGGAAGCATTTGGATCTAACGAATATTCTCTCTCATTGGTTTATATCCAGTTGTATGACATTACTACTATCGAATGTTGTCACTGCTAATAATTTTCACATTTATATCATAGTGAAAGTATTTTATTAGGAATGTATTGTGTTCGCAAGTTCTGTCTATGAAACTCTGAAGTACATTTTATATGGAAAAATGTGAAAAACCTTATAGCGATAAGTAAGTTTTTAATATATTATACACTTACTCTTGTGATGCAAATGTATCGGAAATGTGGAAGTAACATAAAAAGATATTGAAATAAAGGAAAAAAACATTGTAGTGTAGTCTAGTGATAAATAATACTTTTTTATATGTGATGGTGACCGAGCTTTGGAAATACAAAATGAGTATAGCGTGACTTACTTAAACTCATTTATTTAACAGCGGCTCGCGACAATAGAGAAGGAAAATCAGCAGGTTGTTTTAGTTCTTCTTAAAGGACTGATCAAAGTGAAAGAAATTTGTCCGCTTTGTATATTATAGTACAAATTACTGATATTGTAACAAATTAAACATGAAAATAAACAAAAAAAATAATTTAAGTTTAGTGATCAATAAAGGGTTTGTCAAAACAAGTGATGGATCAACGAAATTATTTTCTTATGATTCTGAGAATTACTTATAATTTGAAATTTGAATGAATGAAATGAATATAATATGAATTTTCCAAACAATATTTGTGGTGGATATGAGTTTTTATGACAAATAAATTATTCTTAGAAATAAATTTTGCTTGTGTGAACTTTTTACTTCCATACAAACCAGAAGGAAAATCTAATCAGGACATGTTAGGTAATAGTAATTAGAATAGTAATTATGATCAGAACATTATAAAGTAATCCTGATATGGATCTTATGAGGCAATCCTAATAAGGATAATCCTGATGAGGACCATATAAGCTAAACCTGATGAGGACCTTATTAGTTATCTGAGTTACATCCTCATCAAGTCCTTATCAGATTATCCTGACTTACACTTTACCAAGTTGCGGTATTACGTGTTAAGGTCATTATCGAGACCTCACAATAAATTCTTCTCGGTCCCGTTTAGATTCAGCTAACCAAAATTTTACTTGTAAATGATGGTACGAAGTCTCCGGACACAGTGTTTAACTGCTTTTTGCTTCTTCCGAAAAACGTGTTGTACCCTTTTCCATCGAGTTCTGCAATAAATTGGCAATGTAATCAGCTACGCGTAGTTCGATTAGGACAAAGACTGATCTGGTACCGTAAGATATTGCACATATGTACCACGCTACATAAAAAATGTCGAATATACAGGGTGATTCATTGAGAATGTTCAATCTCTGACTGTAGATTCTAGACACCTCAAAATATGATGATTCTGCTCAAAATGCCTTATGCAAATATTGCTAGTTTTCGAGGTGTTCGTGTAACTCAATCGGTTATCGAATTATTTCCTTCTAAAAGGTTCAATAAATTTTAATTTTTTCCTAAAAAAATTTTATTATTCCTTACATATGTATTAATAACGAATTTGTAAACAAAAATAAAAAACTTCGAAGCAAATGCTCAAAATGCCCACCATTTACTTCAATACACTTGATCCGCTTTCATAAATATCTCATCAAATAACTCGATAACCGATTACTTTTTTTTTGTAGAATTTAACGCTTTTCAATATTTTTTTATTATTTTAGTAGAAAGTTTAGCCCAAAAAAGTTTACTTTGAATTAATTAACAAAAAAAAGTGTAACTAGCGCCCTCTATTAGCAATGTTAAATTAGAGTGCAAATTGTGATTCCTCATGCCAAAAAACGTAAAATTGGCAATTTTCAAAGAGAAATTGTGAAAACAAAAAAAATTATTGCGACAATCAAAATTTAAATTTAAACTTTGAACACCCCGTATCTCGGAAACTAGCAATATTTGCATGAAGCATGTTGAGTAGAATCATCATATTTTGAGGTCTAGAATGTACAGTTCAGAGATTGGAGATTCTTAATGAATCACCCTGTATATGTTCTGGACGCATTCGTTTGAATCCTGTTTAGTTGTGGAGGCTAGGTCGCTAAATAGGGACATTTTCGAGCGCCGTCGAGACCTATCAAAATCGAAAGATAAAGTAATTTCGAAAAGGAAAACTCGTTTGATGAAAACCCAGCGGTGGGTATGGCGTGTACGGTTTTTCACAAATGTTAAAAAAAACAGTTACTTGGGCATTCTCGAGCGCGTCAGATATTAATACCACGTATACCCCAAGTGCCTCTGATAACAACTGTACACTAATCTGCCGGTTTGCGAGGTGGGGGTAGGCATATAAAGTAGACAAAAATCCGAAAAACAATTTTTTTAAATACTCGAGCGCATCAGATTTTCATAGGGGAGGTTAAACTCGGTATCCTGAAAGCATATTTTCATAATCTGACAGAAATATTGTATTATTACGTAAATGTAATATAAATTTTATTATATATATTATTATATTGTTATGTATGACCATTACATATTATTTCTCTGTCTCTCTCTCTCTCTCTCTCTCTCTCTATATATATATATATATATATATATATATATATATATATATATATATATATCTATATATATATATCTATATATATATATCTATATATATATATATATATATATATATATATATATATATATATCACCATCAAATAAAGGAAAAATACTGGACGGCATATTTCTGTGAAGTCTGTATTACATATTTTGCTTTAATTCTTTACTTCGTTTTGCTTACGGTACGTCCAAAAAACAATTTGAGAATTAACAGGCTATTGAATAATATAAATAAATGAAACTGTACATGTTAATAATACTTTTGTATACAGATACGCGTAACTTTTTCTCCATGAAAATTGTCGAGAAGCTTCAGGAAAAAAAATTTGAGATATAATAAAAGTTACATAATTTAATCATCGTTGTTTCATATCTTTTTTTTTCAACACCCTCCGTTTTCGAGATATACTCAAAAAACCGGGAGTTTGAGTTTTCATGATGCTTAAGTCCAAAAGTTTTAACTTTGGACAAAAATGTAAAGAGACCTTTTTTGTATAAAATAAAATTACCTTTTTTTATTTATGCGGAAACCGGTAGATTTTATGTTTTTAGTAACTTTTAGATTATATTCTTCAAAAAAAAAAAAAAAATCACGCTCGAGAATGCCGGATTAACGTTTTTTTTAAAAGACCCTATAACTAGGAGGCGTCAAGGACTTATCGTCAAATTAATTAAATTTAGTCTTAAAACAATAAAATCAACCCCCAATATCTTAATCTGACGCGCTCGAGTATTTCAGACTATCGATTTTTTTACTAATCTGATCGTCTATCCTAGGCGCGCGTCACTACATATAGAGCACATACTTTCCAAAGTTGTTCTATTAGATCTAAGATATCTCTCATATCAACTGCCACGCTTGAGTTTTCCCGAAAAATACCCTATTCGCCTCCCTAACTATTTCGACTACCGTGGGCATGTTACTTACTACAATTGATCGCATTTATGTGATCTATATATTCTTTCGTTGCTTCATCCTAATTAGAGTAGACAGCCTGGTGTGAAA
Source organism: Diorhabda carinulata (assembly GCF_026250575.1). Classification (NCBI taxonomy): domain Eukaryota; kingdom Metazoa; phylum Arthropoda; class Insecta; order Coleoptera; family Chrysomelidae; genus Diorhabda; species Diorhabda carinulata. Next base: position 41,818,935 of record NC_079472.1, read on the forward strand.
TAATATGAGAAAGATATAAAACCAGACGACAGACCTTATTCGGGGATGAGTGAATATGTCTTTCGATCATTTTCAGTTGATCGATCTGTCGAAAATCTGTATCTTGTAGTAGTTCTCCGAGGACGTCAAGTTCTAAGGCGACATTGTGGAAACTCTTTAATACATCAATTAAATCAACATTTCAATATTGTTATAGTTCTTCTGTTAGCTCAATGGACAATTTGTTCAAAATCAGTTAACTGTGCTATGGTTGACGTACAAATTGTAAAATAGACAATTACACTAATTTGTTCAGTTTGTCAAATTGATTGTTATTAGGTGTAAAATAAAAATCAACTACCTAGCTGCTAAGTTCAATATAAATATTCTAATTATTATTACTTTATTTCATGAAAGTGGATATTTTGTGGAAATTTTATTCAATTGGTTCGAAAAAGTATATGTACGAATTTATATTGTCTATACCTAACCATAGTCAGTATACCGACTATGTTATTGATTGATGAATATTAATATCGTCAACAAAAGTGCTTCAGAGTGGGGATGTTGTTTGATATTTCATATAACCGAACGAAAACATTAACTGAAATAGTTTTTTTTAGGAATGTACTACTGAATTTTTTGTTTCGAAATCTGTATTGTATCTGTCGTGCATTCAAAACAATATACTCAAATACAATCATACAATGCCAATGATATATAATTATTTTATGGTCGATTTTATTTGACAGTGAATAGAGTGTTCTGGAGTTTGATGTTGATTGCATTAAAATAAATGATGTACTAATATTATCTCAACAGTTAATACAGTTTAGCAGTACTTTACAATCAATATCTCCGTAAATTTATAAGCCACGCCATTAACGCATTAAGGACATCTATTGGTTGACTTCGAATATTAAAGATATTAACATTAAAGTCGTAGGAAAGATTAAAAAAAAAATCAATCCTGCGATTTTACTACGCTTTTTAATGTCTAATCATAAAATTAATTGGAAACCTCTTATTTAAAGTGGATTTCCTTTATCAATGTAATCTCTTTCAAGAACCATACAATCATTCTACCACTTCTCGATGCCGTGCTTGTAGAGGGATTTGTCTATTTCCTGAAGACAAGCTTCAGTTTTGGCAATTATTCCTTCATTTAAGCTGAATTTTTTCCATTTTTTTGGATCATCGAATAGCCAGTAGTAACTGGGGGCCAGATATCGACTATACGGTAGATGAGCAAGCAATTAGAACTATAATTCATTCAGTTGAAGCATCGATGCATTTTCTTAGTGAAAAAATAGTTTTTTCTCCGACATTTGAAACCGATTTTTCTTGATTTTTGCATTCAATAACTCTATATAGTATTCGCTATTGATTGTCTGTCCCTTTTGGAAGTAGTCGATGAACAATATTTCATGCGCATCCCAAAATACTGAAACTGTAACCTTTCCAATTTCATGTTGTGCCTATACACGCTTCGGATCTGGTTCACCGGCAGCAGTCCACTAAGATGATAATCGTATTGATTCCGCAGTAAGGTGATGGATCCATGTCTCTTCCATTGTCACATATAGACGCAATAAGTCTGATTTATCGATTTATCACGTGTAAATATGGCCAAACACTGTTCTGAATCATCAACATGTTGTTGTTTTTGATCGGCTGTGAGTAAACACGGCACCCACTTTCTCATGGTCACATATACATGCATAATTGTAAACACATTGCCTTCTGATATCTTTACGACCGCAGCTATCTCCCGTAATCTCAATTTACGATTCGATAGAACTAATTCGTGGACTTTTTGATGTTTTCCAGAGTAACCACGTCAATCTGACGACCAAAATGCTCACTATAATCGGTGTTTAATTTCAGAAAAACAATAACAAATGGTTATTTTCAATGGAGCAGAGTCCAGATAATACTTTTGAAGCTATTGCTGAGCTTGTATAGTATTTTTTCTCATCAAGAAGTAATGGTAAATTAACAAACGAAATTGTTTTGAATCAATTGTTTTGAAAATAACAAAAGTGGCTTCACTTGATACCTGTCACTTTTTTATGACTAATCAAAATGTTTTGAAATTCTACAAATAGTCTTTTGAAAGTTTGGTACTTCTTAAACGGATTGGACAATGACAGCCCATCTGTGTGTCAGTTACATGACTTAGTGTGTGATGCAATAATTGTGAGAACTACGTAACAAACACATCCTTCCAAAAGTCAAAAGGCCGCTACTATCAACAATGCCGAAATGGTACAAAGGTAAAAGAATTTTTCTTAAAATACAAAGTGCATCTAGGCTACAGGTTAAATCGGGAGTGTGAGAAGCGCTTTCTCACTTAGGACCAAAAGCGTATTTGAATAAACATTTCCAAAGTCTTATTGACGCTGTATAAGCAAAATGAGTAGAATTTTTTGCGTCGATTCATAACTGTAGATAAAACCTGGATTTAACCTGAAAAACAGTCAAAATAACTGATTTCAAAAAGCAAACCTGCTTCGGCAAAGATGTTTTCAATGACTGTGTTCATCGAGGATCTTAAAAAAAAGTTTAAAAATAACATAAGAGTATTACACATTGTTTGATAAGGTCAAGGGAGAAATTGCAAAAAAGTGATCGCATTTACAAACTAACGCAACACACTTCGGCGATCACCACCCAAAGATTTTTTCCTGTTTCCTTACCAAAAAGTTCTACCAGCTGGAGAGAGATTATTATTTCGAACATTATCAATGATTTACCCCCTTACATGAATTTTGCACTAAGATCCAATACTAATAAGCTATTTTTATGCCGAAATGTCGAGAAGTAAAAACATCCGCAAACCTCAGTAAGCTATCAATTTTAATAAGCCGTAGAGAAATTGAACAATCCGTCAGCTGATCGCTTTTAACCACCTACCACCTACTAAGATAGAAACGGTTTTATCATATGACTACAATGAACATGATCCTGGTTAGTTTCCGAACATTGATATTGAATATTGATATTTTTGATAATTGGAATATTAGCCGAGCTCGAAGTTGAAGTTATGAGGAAACGTATAGAGCTTCCACAGCTTTGGTGTATTCAGGTTCCAGTGGCACTAGAATTAGAAAATTATTAAAAACATTTGTTGTTGGCGGTGTCTTACATAATACTAAATCTTCCTATTCCATTATGATTAATCTTGACACAAATCTGAACTATTTTCCTGAAAAACCACAATAAAACCATTCGTGAAGTTGACAGCAATAATAAATAATTGTTCAGTATTTTGATCGTGTTGATATGGAAATGCCCACAAATTTTTCATGGCCTAAGAAGATATTGCGCGCTAATCGTCGCGTCGGTTAGAAATTACAGCTCACCATAATGGCTTTTCTTATTTATTTTATAGTTACTCTAGTTCACCACCTCATTTTTTAAATTAGTACACTATGCATTTCAGTAATAATTAACCTCAACAGAAAATAAAAATCTCACATAAGATTAAGAGTTGTTTATTTGCTTCGGTTGAATTTCGAACTATAAATTACAGGTTGAAGGATATATATTAAATCTAGAGCCACGTGAATATGAAAATTATTTCTAGACGTAGAAAAACATTTATTCGTGTAAACAATAATAATACCTCCTGGCAACACATAATGACGTATTTCCTGTGATATTATTGTGTAATATGTCAACAAATTGTTGATTGTTGAAATTGTATGTAATTTAAATTTTTCAATCTACAATAATATTATTGTACCTTGGCTTCCCATATACCATCATTATTCATCAATTCTTTGAAAAATATTTTCATATGTGATAGAATATGTTAAATTTAACTTTTATATTATTATGTTATTTGAACCACATTGTGAATTTACGATATACCCTAGTATTTGACTTTAATCTAATTTCACTTTAGAAATTAAACTATGAGTAAATATGAAAAATTTTAATCCATATAACGTGCAGTTTTAATCTTAATTAGCAGAAAGAAATCTCCCTCAAATATTTCTCTGCTTGAAGGCTTTTCTCTATAGTCGCGTAATAAATTGACTTTAGAATTCGTTTTTCACCATTAACAGAGTAGAATTATTCATTTTGAGAAAGACCAATTAGCTTGTGTAAACTTGAGCTTGAGCCATTAGAATTATGTGACGCTTGAGCTGTCACACAATAGCTAGGTACTCTCTCCACTTCCGTTGCCAATATAATTTATGGATGCAACTGTATTACGGCGTTGCCAATTGTTATTCACATATTTTTGTGCAAATTTCAATTGAAATCAATAAGTAAGGAGTTACCTCAAAAACAGCTTTAACAAATAAATTAAAAGAATTAGGAAAATCAACAAACGAATATTAAAAGTCGTGAGCTTTCTTTATATTTTTTTAATAAAATAAAATAAGCTAATCAAGAAAGAATGGAAAATCTATGTGATGTACATTTTCAGTTGGAACCAAAAATTTTGAAAGTTGAGCAGTAAAACGCGTTGACAGATCATTTAAAAAATTAAAGAAACCAGAGCAAAGGAATTGTTGTGAAAAATCCACAGGAAAACTAAAGTTTAGGTTTCTTTATTTTACATTTGATAAAAAAAGAGTGAGACTAAATATAGAACAAACTAACGAACAAAAATAGAATAAATATTTCTATAAATTAGTTATATATTGTTGTCAAATCAGTATACCTAAAAATTCATTAAAGTAACTCATGATAAAATTGATTTGGAATTTTTATATCTTTTTAATCACAAACTGAATATTTATTGAATACATAATTAATTCTTGATAATTTGTGTCAAAATTTGTGTTTGTAAAATCGAAATCATATTTTCCATTTTATTAGTGTTCATATAAATATTTCTATGCATTTTTTATGTAGACATTTCTATGTAAGTATAGACCACCTGAATATAATAATATAATATGGAATATAAAAAGTGAATTCTTCATATTTTAGTCTTGTTTTTTAAATTAGTAAATAGCCTGCTTTTCATAAGCAATCTGATAGATTTGGATGATTTTCTTGTACATGGTAAAGCTACATAATATGTTTTACGTTTTCTTGGTTTGAACTTGTTTGTGTAGTTAATGATTCCGTTATTTTGATTTGAAGGTACTGATAACGTTTCAAAGCAGTTCCACGTTCACCAAACACTCGAGGGTGATATTCAAGTTGATTTTATAGCTCTATCTATATTCTATATTCGAGCTATTTGATTTTATTTTTAGCTTGGTAAAGTCGGATTATTTATTTACTTATAATTATTTTATCGATAAATATCATAATTAGAATCGACACTGAGCGTCAACGTTGTATTATTGTACTGTAATTTACATACTATAAACTAAATTTATTCACAATAGCATTCACTATAAATTATTACATATTCAGTTTGATGTATTTTGAGTATTGTATTGTTTTTCGTATTTATTGTTAAAGATTTTACATTTTTTTCTTCTTGGAATTATGGATATTCCATAAATCGCAACCTACTCCATATTTCCGCTTGGTCAATTGCTTCAGCATACAATTGAGGATATTCACCATGTACTCTGTCCCCATAGCTTGAAATTGTATCATTATCTTCAGAGGTGGAAGATCCAGTAGGAATTCATTGGCTCTAATTGGGTCTGTGCGGTCCACTTTCTCCGTACAGGCCTATCACACGATTGCCTCGTACGTAAAAAGAGGTTTGGATGTATATATCCAATGAGGGGTCTCCGATGAAATGTATATTTGCAAATGAATGTTCTACCGCACTTTTTGAGCTCATAGGTATTCATCTTATTTTAGTGTACACGTGTTTATGACGGAGCATGTTATATCCAGAGTGGCCACTATATATTTCACTTCTTAAGTATGCGTAATGTCTCCAAGAGTGCCAATATTGCGCCTCCTCGTTAAATGAAGAAGCTCTAACATTAATCAATGTTAAATTAAATGTTTGTCACTACTAGCGATATATAATTGAGTTGGTTATGACTAAAAATAGTAAGTAAATGAATAATAGTCAAAATTTGTTAGTAAAATATTAAATAAACATATTAAAAAAACTATATAAGGGTTATAAGAAACGTCAAAATTTATCATTCTTTCAAAAACTATCAAAACAGAAGAGACCTAAAATCAAGAACATTTAGATGCATTAATATATCAAAAGGTCTAAGAAATAAGAAATTAAAGAAATTTATATAAATTATATATATATATATATATATATATATATATATATATATATATATATATATATATATATATATATATATGCCATCATTGTTCTTTGCCTCCCACGTATGCAATTAAAATACAGCGAATACAGACGATTACTTAAGATTAAGGCTGTATGTGACTCAGTTTGTTGTTTTAAAATTCTAATTATTCCGAAAACACCTGCTGCTAATTGCATTTTGCTTCCTGGTATTCACATATACATACATAATTCTGACTGAACGCGTTTAAGAGAAAGAACAATTATACCATAATTGTATTTGTTGCAACACTTAACTCAAAACCTCAAAATAATAATGGCAAGAATACGATTGATTAAAACCGAGTGAAGATTGTAATTTGCAGTAGACATCCACAAAATTATCAAGAATAAAGTGATACTGATATCGTACTTTATGAAAATAAAACCGAATTAATTGTTTATCATTCAAATCTTCAGTTGATTCAAAAATTCGATATGTACTACACCGTCTGGTTATTCCAAATGCCAAATATTATATAATGAAAGTTTGAAATGTGTCTCATTGTTATTCTGATGTAATACTCGTATATAATGTATATTAATAAATATTTTAGATTAATAAAGTAACGCACAAAATTCTTAAAATAACGTTCATTCATGAAAAAAGAAAAATGCGAAAAACGGCACATAAGAAAAAAATGAGGGAATTGATAAAAAACATAATAAACTTGTTGATTTTATGGAAAAAACTATATAATTAAAAAATTAAAAATTTATCTAGTTAGAAAATTTGTTTTTATAAATGTTCTCAATTTGTTGTTTTAATAAAACAATTTATTGTCAGTGTCACCAATGCAATTAGTTTCATACGAGTGGCTTCTACTATGGCTTCTTTAACTGGAACAGAAAGAACAGAAATTCTGATGATGGTAGGTTACGGCGATAGACTCCGAAGTCATGAACAAGCATGTGCTTTATCACACATTTAGAAAAACCTTTTATCACTAGAAGCACAATAACCAGGTTAATCAGGTCTAACATCGTCTTGGCCCATGTCAGTAGTAAACGGAACACATACTTCTAGGCATCGACAAAAGGAAGTAATAGATGTCTACTTCTGCCACCCCCTTCAAGCAGCTTTTACTTCGTAGATTTGGTATATTTGTGGTATATTTTCTATTTACACATTAAAAAACAACTAATAGTGTCTAACATGGTAGTACTGATCTCCCATATATGTAATACTCCTGTATGGACAGTTGATATGAGAAAAATCGATTCTACGTTACGGTGCCGACAATATTTATTTTTTCTCTCGTTCGAGACACTTTATCTATACTGCTCATACTTGAGAATGCGCAGAACCGAGCTGATATCTCGGAGGATAGAGAAATCTTTGCCATTCACAAATTACTTGCAAATTAAATTTGATTAATAGAGTGAACAATTTTATTTCACGGTAGTCCAACACAACAAAGTTAAGTACTCGATAAATTTTCAAATTTATCTTATTTGCTCAAAATAGGTTCCAAAAACTAAAAGAATTGAGAAATAAATAGAAAAACTACAAGTTTGTAATGTTAATGTGGTATAGTTCTTCCAATATCAATTGCAGTATATTATACTTATTTATACTTAGCCTATCCACTTACGGAATTTTTACTTAAATCTTTTGGATGAAAAAACTTCCCATAGATCAGGAATGTTTTAACAGCAGACTCTCTCGAAAAACAATAGAATTACTTTTGGAATATTGAATTCAAAAAGGCGTATCTTGTCCAAACCCATCGAAACGGATATACTTGTGGTAGACAATATTATTAATTGTATTTGTGTTTTATATAACACCTTTATCGATAGGGAAGATTTTCAGAAGCACCTAACTGAACTAGAAATTGTGCAAAAGAACCGTGGGAATCACAGCGCTAGAAGGCCGTCAAATACAGCTAAAACAATTAGAGATATCCAATAATCCATTAATGTTCTAGAGCTTTCCACAAATCCACAAATTCTTTTTGATTATATTGCATTTCTGTTTATGTAATTTACTGTATGAGTTATTTACTCATCATATAATATTGGGAATAAACAGGCTGTTAATAATTAAAATCTCACCATCTATTTCCATTTCCATCCACTCTCGTTCCACAAGTTTTGCGTAACATTTCGATTGCTGTGAGATTTTTGTCGCTCCTCCCACAAAGCAAGTCTTCCAAAAATTGCGGCGATCAAAATTTCACTACCCATCATTAATTAACAATAATGTGACCACGTCTGGCGTTGACAACAAGCAACAAAGAATTGAAAATTCGTTCCGGTAAATTCGTCGGTGCCGGTTTACGCTTGTTACAAGATCCAATAAGTTTTATCTTTGACCATAACCATTGAGGAGCTACCTAAATTATCGGCGCTCATCTGCGCCGGCTGTAGGTAACCTGCTTTCTTAAGCGCGGTTCTCACGAGGCTATTTTTATCGATCAACTAAAAATCGCTTCCGAATAGAACAATATTCGCTTCATGAGAACACTGTTTCCATAAAAGTTGATCAACTTTTATTGACCGATAAAAAGTTGCCCGGCTTTCAACTTTTGCTTTCAAGTCGGCTTAATTTTTGAGTGAGTTGAATCTTGTTGAACGTGAGAACGAGCCAGACCGACTCAAAAGCAATTAATCTTTGTTAGACTTACCTTACTAAATTCTTGCAAGGCACTATATATTTCTTCTAAAACGTTTTTCATAAAGTTGGAAATTATATTTTTTGGAACTCTGTATAGGTATGCAAGGCTGGAATATGAGTCCCCCGTTGCTAAATATCTTAAAGTTATTTATAATTTTAGTTTTGCAGGATAGCTTCTCGCATGTTAGTATCCTGTTTAAAAATTTTTGGCCGGACTTTGGAAAGAAGTTCATTGAACATGGCCTCGCTCATACGCAGAAAGTTCTCGTATCCAGCTTCATCTTCGATCGCTAGCTCTTTTAAAAGCATCTGTGATGCTCCTAGATGATTTCTCCTAGATATCCAACTCCTCACCCAACATTTTCTTTTTTTTTCTCTAAATATCTCTTTTCTCAATATTATTTTTATTTCCTCAAATAAAATATTTTTTGCACTACTTTATTTGGAGCCATTTTGAAAAAACTACAAATTCGGTCCGATCGATATTTCAACAGTGTGAACGCAAATCGCTTGCGATTTTTGTCGGCCAACAAAAATTGCCTCGTGAGAACCTCGCGTTAATGTGTGCGGTCCTAGAGTCTCGATAAAAAATTGGGTCGCTAGAGATATTGAAATGGATCTCTAAAACTCTCAAAATATGTTGTCGCGCCATAATTCTGACTAGAAGTAAAGACGTTGCTAGCCTCCACGAAAACAAAAACACAAGCAAATCATATGAGACTTGTGCATACTTTACTTGTGTGATCTCCGATAACCTGTCGGTAACTGTAGTACGTATGCTTGACATAGATACAACTGTCTATTCTCCTCGTTTATTATGCTGAATAAGATATTTATATAAAATATTGAATACCTTGACATTACTTTATCGAATATCATAGTTACCAGGTTTCTTTTATATTTCACTAGATTGTTTGTCAATTTTTTGAGTATGTTGTTTATTTCACATGTTTATTGTTCTCTACACTTGTTTACAAATGTTACAATTATGATATAAATACAATCAGAATCGGTTTTTATGAACGATTTGCTTGAGATATCATAATTTACATCTATTATTTTTGCTATCTGAAACGGTCCTAGGTAATGAGAATCAATATTTGTTTTTCTCTTTCTATAATAAAACTAAATCTTCCCTATCAAAATTTACTGGTCAAGATTCTTTTTCACTTTTATTTCTCCTAATTAATTCATGTTTTAATAGAAAATTTCTAGCTCGATCGTGCGCGTACTATACATACAGTAATTCAAATAGAGTGTACTTATGATATGTCTTGGGTGTTGTATTATAACAATATGCAAACATCTTCACAAATTTTCATCAATTACCTATCTTTGGATTCATTTATAAATTTTTTTAGGTACTCGTTAAACGTTCCGTGAAGTTTTCACAACTTCGTATCGATTCGTGATGATAAACAGTAGAAAGTTATGTTTTATTTTTAATAGCTCTTTTAGCTTTCTCATAATTTCATTCTTATATTCTGTCTCTTTATCTGTCCTAATTGTCGTTCGTTGATATGGAATTGTCAAATATTCTTTCGCAAATGTCTGTTGCTTCTTTGTTTTTAACTTGTATTATGACCCCATATTTTGTTAGTTCACACAGTATTGTGATGTAGTAATGCTTTCCTCCGTTTATCTCGTCAAATGGACCTATCGTGTCTATACACATTATGTCGGATGTGTTTATTTGCATTATCTGTAATAATAAATTCCTCCTTATTACCTGGTTTAGCTTTGTTCCCTTGACACTTATGACAATTCTTTACATATAACCTCACATCTTTCTCCATGCTTTTCCATTCGATATTCGCCCTTTTTTAATAGTCTGTTATTTTCTACATGCCCTCCAAACATTGGGTCATTTTGGTATATTTCTGGGATCTTTGGAATTTCTTCAATCTGCTCTACCATCTTTGGTACTTGGCAGATGAATACTGAATGTTTTTCTAATAACATTTCCTCTGCCTTTGCTCATGTAAGATTCTTTTTTGATTGAGCGTTTTCTTTAAGCGTTTGCTCTCTTGTAATCGCTAAAAAGTGTGAATTGTTTATATATGTCTTCACGTCCTCCTATATAGTGTCAGCGTGATTCGCTTTTCATTTAACGCACTATATTTCAAAATTGTATTCTTCCAATTCAAGTGTTATTCTGGTGAGTTTCAAAGTACGATCTTTCATTGAAAAAAAAACAAGTTGGAGGTTTATGATCCGTTTTAACTATAAATTGAGATAAGTCATGTAGTAACATTTGGAGTGATTAATGTCCCAATGAATAGCTAACTATTCCTTTATAATTGTGGGTTTGTTTCACATTCCTTTAAACCTCGAGAAGAAATTGCTATGTGAAAGTCAAGCCGTCGTAATTTTGACTGAGTATTGCCGATCACGCAATATTTGAAACGTCTGTACTTAGAATGAATTGTTTATTGAATTGTCCTTGAAGTGTAAAACATGGGGTTGATTTACTATACCTCCAATTTTGATAATACTTCTTGTTAATTAGTAAAGAAAACAGCTGCTATAATCGTTTCAGAGAAATCTACTGTGGCATTCAATGTCACTGCCTGAACTGTCGCCTCTATCGTATATTTCTTCTGATAAGTTTGTAGACACTCCTTCTGGTACATATACTACCTGAAGTTGTATATCACTCTTCTATATATCACTCTTGGGCGATGCCTCTTAAATCTAGCGATTACAGTGGTCATAGCAACATATTAACATCAATTTCGTCATTGACTTCACAATATGTAAGCGTTAGTTAGCTGAAAAAGGACTTGTCGTTGTTCAATTAGTTAAGACATCAATAAGGATTGCAATTCGGTACTAGCAGTGTTTGGCAAAAAATAGATATGTCAAGTGAGTAGTTACTTTAAATTCGTTGTGAATCTGTTAATTGCAGATACAATATTCAAATTTGTTTTTTTAAAGTTGCTTACTCATGACACGAAGTTAATTTCTGGATGATATGAAGCACTATGAACAAGGATTAAATAGCATCGCACTATAGTAACAAGAATATTCATATACTTATTTGAACAGATCTTACGATACATTTTTTATGCCAAAGACAAAAGTCATACGATACGAAAATTCTTCAAGATGATAACTCCAAAGAATACATGGAAGAAATGGTCGAAGAGAACTTAGATTAACAATCACTGAAGAAAAATTTGACATTAGAGGACGAATTACAATTACAAATCCAGCAAGAAACATACTGTTATAGCATACATGCTAAAAAAGAGTAAGATTCTTATGAAGTTATAAGAACGAAATGAGTGCATTCGAAAAAACGGAGTTCGAGGAGAATACTTGTCTGGTGTTCAAGATCATTAGCTGATAATAAAACCGAAAATTGTACAGTATCAAAGGGTCTTTTCGGTCACAGGATATATTTTGAGATCTATTAGAGCTCGACTAGCAAATGACATAATTGATTGAATAGAAGGACAATCATTACCTTAAATTCTAGTTAAAATAATTATTTATTATTATATAAACTCATTATTATGATAATTGTGTCATTCATTAGACATATTTATCAAATCATGATGGTGCTTGTTGCCTAATCTTAACATTGGATTGAAAAATGAACCTGATTCTGTATATCTAACTAAGTTTATTGTTTTTTATTCACCTATATCAAGTACAATGGCACTTAACTTACTAATAGTTCATTTTGAATCGATTAGTGTAAACCATTGTGATTTGATCAATTTGGCCGGATACGACCGGATCGATGTGGGACCGGTCGGATCCGGCAGCACTGGGAATAATGCCGGATTATTATATAATATATATAATTCCTTATAATATATAACATAACACTTTACATTTATACTGTTTTGAAAAGTGGAGCTCGACTAATATAAGCTGTTTCCCACAAACTATTCCTTTCACGGTTTTGTGCATATGACGTTCAACACCACATAGAATTAGGGTTTGTCTCTAAATATTATATCACTTAAATTCTGCTTTCCAGATTTACCATTCTGCGCATGAGCTCAAATATTGACACATTAATCCGCGACGAAGGAATGCACTGATAGTGGGGATAAAAAAAGAGACCACAAGCTCGAATGCGACAGTATGCTGTACTCCTAATAACAAGTCTACCTTCCTCTTTGAACTATTACTCAATAAAACAGTGCTGAGCAGTTTGCCTATCTTAACCCGTCAATGATACGTCTCGGGTGACCAGTTCATCTTCTCCATGTTCCTTTAGCTTCTTCTACCTACGTTGTTTCGCGATAAAATGAACAAATATCGCGATATTCAGGAGTCTACTCCTGTCAAATTCATTAACTGCTGATAATTTTGACATCTTCGGTATTTTTTCAAACTCAACACACGTAAAGGAAGTCACAAGAACTAACTATCCCTCTACTTATTCCGTATTCGGCTTTCGTGCCACAGATTTTTCAGAATCAAATCGAAAGAAAAATTTTGTTCTTGTAAATATGGTAGATAAATTGTTGATATTGTAACGTTTCTCGGGTATGGTTGGTGGATAAAATTTTACGGATGTGAAAGTTAATTTCACACCCAAAACTTCATTATACAATAAGTATCACACTAATTATAACTCTATTCTTTAGGATTAATAGCTTAACCACTAAACTTAACCTTTTTCTGAGATGAAGATCTAGTGACAAAAGTACGAGTATGTAAATGCGTGTCTGGTTGCCAAATAAATTTCAAATAAGTGCACAAGATTCATATTAATATTTCAATCAACAGATTTGAGGTGATTAAATGCATAATTGTTATAAAATGATATCAAAATTATTTTACACACAATTATAAAAAGCAAAAACATAGAAATTCAAAATAACCTCAAAATATTTATATTTAGTCGATTGAAATTCAAAAATCATTAGCCTTCAAGAATATTTCCAAGGACTCTGATATAACTTACAAATTTTTTCAACTTTGAAAAGATGTAACAACGAAAGAAACAAAAATTTTTAGTAAACCACTTGTAACAAAAGTTTGTTTTGGTTGAAACCCGAACTTTTAAAAAATTTAAAAATAACGTCACTACTAATGCGGCATATGATAAAAAAATTTAAAGATGTACTATTACCGCCAGAGAGAGAGACGTGTTAAGGTATTTTCATTTGTGAAAGGAGAAAGATAGCTCGACGAATCAAACAGCTTTTAAGGGTGTAGGTGGGTGGATACAGCTGTGGCAATATTATTATCTGCATCGCTATTTGACTAATGAACGAGTTCAACAAAGAAAGAAGCTGTCTAGTTGGGTTGAGAAACGTGTTTTTGATAAATGTGTTGATTGATTCGACAGTGCGAATCACACGTTGGGTTTCAAGGTCTTTTATAGGGCTCAGATTTGGAGTTATGTGTTTATTGACATAAACGGTATTGATAGTACTGAAATGACCCTTATATTGGTAGTACCTGATAATTGACTGCTCGCAAGATAAGAGGTAGGGGGTGCACGTGCCGTCCATACTATGGATCAACACTATGAAATATAGCATATAGATTCAATACTAGATACACAACGAAGTTGAAATTTCTGGAACTTTTACGCTGATTATATTCATGCTGAACATACTGTTAACGCTACTACTACACAAACACTCACAATTACACACCCCTATGCACTCGTATACTTATCTATCTACTCGCCATTTTTTATATGTGGGATTTTTTTGATATTGCTTAGTAAATACACTTAATGTAAAACAAAATGGAAATTTGGAAAAATTTTGAGAATTAAGAAAAAAGCAAAAGTCACAAATATGTTGTCCAGGCTTACGGGTTCAAATATACCTAGTTTCCCGCCTGTCGCCTTCTACTGTACGGTTAGAGCATACCACATAATATTTTTTCTTCTCATCATTTTGGCGTCAAATATGTAGTTTATAATTCAGCAGTATTTCTATATCTACAGATGATGGTCTGCCAGAAGTTTTGGATCCCTATCGAAAGTTTTCTCTCATCTTGTCAACCAATTCCCGAACAACATTTATATGTATCACTAGTTTTTTGTTTTATATAATAAATATGCATTGACACTGAACATTTTGAGTTATCAGAAAAATAACTTTTTCCACCATTTCATAGACTTCATCAGAGTCTGCGCGGTCGACACCTCCCATAAATTTATTGTAATTGACCACTACATTTGGCTTATTTACCACTTGTAAGTTCTTTGTCCAAATAATTTATATAGTGACTGACTACAGTAAGTTCGAGCACTAAGAGTTTGGCCATTTGGATCTTTTTCATGCAAGTAGAGCATCCATAAAATTTGTAAAAATTGTTCTTTTCCGAATATGGTTCTAAAGAAAGGTATGCTGGCGTTAAGTATAAAACACGTGTGCTATATAGAACGTTTTAACAACCTTTTCTGTACTTTTTTATATCTAGTGTTATTTGTTTGTACCACTATTTTTATTATTATCTCATCGGTAGAAAAGAGCTTGAAAAATATATAGATTTTAAGCAAGTATCCGGAATATGTGGTCCTACCATTTACCCAGAAGTAAATAGAATTCTGTATTGTACCTGATCGTGACTCGTGACCTCCTGCCCGGTCTTCTTCATTGCTGCTTGAACTTGATGGTGAAGGTATGGTTCTCTGTCTTTTAGTAACTATAATATCATCACCACTACTAGAGCCACTTTCATCACTAATATCATTACTATCTAATCTATCATTAACAGGTGAGTTTTTTAGTTTTCGAGATATTAACACTTTTAGGTTTTTTCAGAAAATCTCTACTTTTTGCCCTATTTTTGTCTGTTATGGGCATAAAAAACCTCTAATTTATAATTCTTTTTTTTCTGTGCTAATAGTTGGTTGAGACAACCCAGTATTCATTTTAATAAAAAGTAGCACGACATTAACAAAAAAAACAACTCAATCTTACCTTTTGTTTCAAAGCGAAAACCTTAACTAAAGTTTGGTTAGCGACTGTGAAAAAAAATGTACCAGACTGAGTCTGGTACATACAGAAAATGTTCTTAAAAACTAGCCTACTTAGTTCTCTTTAAAAATGGTATAATATTCATAGCTTTTTTTTACTAAAAATTAAATAATATCAAGTATAGTCATTGAAGTCGTACTACTTTCGCAATACTTCAAATAAAAAATAATACGTAATACAAAGTTAAGCCGACTTTTGTCTTCAACTTACAACTTTTTAGTTACTGTAATCGCTTTTTAGTTTAGCAATGTCTAATAGAGTTATCCATTATCCTTTTATAATTGTTGTTGTAGGCTGGCATCTTAATCTACATAATATTCACAGTTGGCAATTAGAAAATCCGCATGAAGTAAGACAAGACCGTTCGCAGCACCAATTTAAAATAAATTTATGGACCGGGATCCCCAATGGGCAAATAATTGGCCCATTCGAACTCCCTGCTACCCTTAATGCAGCAATGTATTTAGAATTTTTACAAAATGATCTACCCATTCTTTTGGAAGATGTGTCTCTTGAGACAAGAAGAAGAATGTGGCTGCAGGATGATGGGTGCCCTGCTCACTATGCCCGCGCAGTTAGAGCTTATCTGGATGACACATACCCAAGAAGATGGATTGGCCGGCTAGGACCAATTTTGTAGCCCCCACGCTCCCCAGACCTAAACCCACTGGACTTTTTCTACTGGGGATGTTTAAAAGATAAAGTGTACAGTAAACCAATTCGATCGGTCGATGAATTGCAGCAACGAATCAATGAAGCAGCTCGCGAAATTACTAATTTAAGTTTAGGACGTTTAAAGACACAGTTTTTAAGAAGATGCAGGTTATGCATAAGAGCAGGTGGCAGAAATTTTGAAAATCTGCTATAATAGTTTATTCAATGTAAATTCTGAATGGTAAATATTTATTTGAATGTTGTAATTGTAAAATCTAATGAAAATAAAAAAAATACAACCCTATGTTCTGTACCCAAATTATTTTGATGCCAGCCTACAACAACAATTATAAAAGGATAATGGATAACTCTATTAGACATTGCTAAACTAAAAAGCGATTACAGTAACTAAAAAGTTGTAAGTTGAAGACAAAAGTCGGCTTAACTTTGTATTACGTATTATTTTTTATTTGAAGTATTGCGAAAGTAGTACGACTTCAATGACTATACTTGATATTATTTAATTTTTAGTAAAAAAAAGCTATGAATATTATACCATTTTTTAAAGAGCACTAAGTAGGCTAGTTTTTAAGAACATTTTCTGACTCAGTCTGGTACATTTTTTTTTCACAGTCGCTAACCAAACTTTAGTTAAGGTTTTCGCTTTGAAACAAAAGGTAAGATTGAGTGGTTTTTTTTGTTAATGTCGTGCTACTTTTTATTAAAATGAATACTGGGTTGTCTCAACCAACTATTAGTGGTAGCCCAGAAAAAAAAGAATTATAAATTAGAGGTTTTTTATGCCCATAACAGACAAAAATAGGGCAAAAAGTAGAGATTTTCTGAAAAAACCTAAAAGTGTTAATATCTCGAAAACTAAAAAACTTTTACTGAGGTCATGTTGCTTTTATTTGATAGATCTAAAGCCGATCCACCTCCCGTGTCAGCCTGGCGTGCAATTTCTGGGACACCCTGTATACATCAGCAGATATAAAATAAACAGCTTACGATAACATGTATAAATAAATATCATGTTATCTTTTATTTTTACATAAATATGTCCTCAACGAAGGTTCAAGAAAGCAATTTAGATATATTAGAAATGGGCTTAGGGAATGACAGTCCGGCAACCTTCTGTAATGATGGTGTATACAAAGGGTGAACGTATTCTGGCGAATATACGGCGGCAAACGAGCGAAACGATAGAACGCACCTTGCCGCTCCTACAGCGACATACGAGTGCAAAGTATTTTGTGAGTGTTAGTATAGTGTTAACGTAAACAAAAAACTTTTCAAAATAATCTTTGAGTTGTTAAGTGTCTATAAATTTCCAGCATGAATCTTGTACACATTTTTTAGCAAACATCTACAGAGAAAACAGCAGGATATTACTGTTTCACATTTCTACCCTGATACCAGGCCTGCTTGGATATTTGTGGAATTCTGAAATCCGGCAAAGTTGCCGTCTTTGATGAAATACCCGGAATTCGTTTGAGCTTTGTTTTCATAAAAGTTTTTATAGCAAACGGCTCATCTATATTGTTTCTGTTGAATAATTTCTAGAATAGTTTAATAATTTATTTGATTTGTTTCATTTTTTTCAAAATCTAGATCTTGAAAATTATTTTAGGATTTATAAGGAGCGCAGTTTAGTTCAGTTTATTATAAATACCGATCGTGAACAGACCGAAATAGAAAGTAATCGAAGAATTTAAATAAATTATTTAAGTTAGTCAAGTGATAGTGATAAGTGAATTATGTAGTGTAAAGTGTTCAAATAAATTAAATAAGTGAGAGACAGTATTTATTAATTCACCCCACGATTAGAGAGAATTCGTATAATAAATAAGGAAAATATTACATTAGCAATTCATTTGAAAACATGATGTAGAACAGAAATTTTAAATATTGACTAAAAATTAATGATTTCCCATTTGCACGTTGTAAAGAGCATTTTTAAGAAATTATGGATTTTGACGAAGTTTCTAATTCATATCACATAATATACATGAAAGAATTTTAGAAAAACTCGAAATTGTGTGATTTGCAATCATATTTCTTCCGCCAAAGAAGAACTTGGAATGGATTTTTCCATGTTGTTGTTAGAAGATCAGTACCAAAGTTGCACACACTATTTTTACAAAATATAATTTATTAAGCCAAAATACAGATGTTTCTCTCTTTCATCGTTGCTTCGTATTAGTGAAATGGACGCATCCAAATTAGTTTCTTTTTAAGTGCGCGTGTGTCGCGTCTAACGTTTTTTGTACTGCCAGGTTGTAGCCACGCATTTCATAAAATAAAACCTTTGTGATAATAAAAAGTACATTTAATTCCATACCATAAGTACGCAATAATCTTGTACTTCGTTCATCAACAATAAATCAAAGTTAATATTTATACATTAGATAGTGAAAGCTCAAAAGTTTCCACTTACATAAAATTGCAGATGAGTTAGTTTATAATATGAATTAAGGTAGATTTAGAGTGAGGAGAGGGTTATTTCAATGCACATTTATCAATTTCTTATTATTTGTTTATGTGTGTCTAAGTACGATAGATACTGATTTATTTAAACTAGAAGGTATTTATGATTCTGATATTCATATGAAATGAGGTAAAAGGTGATAGTGGATCAAAAGGAATTCTTGATAAATAATTCCCATAATATGAATCCAAAGCGTTTGGTAGATAGTAATGTGTCATTCTTTTAATGTTTTATCTCTTCAGTTGTTAAAAAAAAAATGTACATTAAGAATTACCTCGAATTTTTTTATATTATACAATATAATGCAAAGTTTTGTACATCATTTTTTGGAGCTGTGCTCTAATTTTATATGTCTAATTTAATTGCCGATCTTTAGATCCAGGATGAACAAAAATAATCACTTTGACATTCAATCGAATGAAGATTCCTTCATTTTATTAATAAAAAATACATATATTTTTTAGCATTGCTCAAAAAATAATATTGTTAATAATTGGCAATAATGTAAATTTAGTAAATCGTGTTTGATAATATATATCTTATTCTCGACTTTTGCTCCTTGGATTAATTGGAGACAGTTTCGACTACTAAGATAAAGTGTAAGACATTTATTTTCTCCGAAAGTAAACTAATCTTACGAATAAGCGACTAAAATCGTAGCGCTTAATTTTAAAAAGTCATTGGTGTGCTAGTCACGTGTTTCTTCTTTCAAAATCTATGTTATTATCTTAAAGTTACAAAAAGTAGATCTGACGACTTTATTATGGTATATGCTGTATATAAAAAATTATATGAGAACTTAAATGATAATAATCGCTAGGCCCTTCAACAGTCATCAACATATTTGTATCTCGATGATTTATCGTTTAATTCTCATAAAAAATATTTCGTACTCTATCATCAATTTTAAAGATATGAATTTCTACCATAGATTGTCATATAATATTTCACAACCAGTACCTACTAGAACAAACAGCAATAAACAGCAGAAATTTTTGTTTGGGGTAATACCAATACTTCGGTAATCTGGACTACTAATTAATACACGATTTTTCACATTTTCGTAAATCCAAATAATATATAAATGGTTATGTTTGTTATGTAGTAACAGTATCTGAAATTATATCCCAACTGGCAAGTTCTCTATTAGGGTATTATCGGAAAGGCGACTTTATTTCTGACATATCTGACAGGTGCGTATATGCACAAGACTCTATTAGTAAAGTTCTTCAATAAAGTCAATGCTGTCTGCATTAACTTTATTAATAAAAAAATGGCATTAACTGTATTAAAATCTGCTTTATCCTTTTTTTCAATCAAAGACTAGTTTTTCTATATTATTCATGTGTTCTCTGAAATAAAGACAAAATAATATCTATTTTAAAACATAAACAAATTTCCGGTATATGTTATATAGTTCAGTTTTTTTTATTTATATACGATGTCCAAATCCAAAAGTTTTCCTTTTTTTATGAGGATGATATTGTGTTTTCAAAGAAAATCGTTCGTAATAACCTCATAACTACCACCACTTTATAAAAATGACAAAATTTCAGGTTAGAAATAGCAGATTTGTGTCCAACGCGACAACGTTTTAATAATTCTATTTTTAAAGTCAACTTTATCAAAAGTATGCAATATTCAGGCTTCAATACGTACCAATAACGTGGAAAACAGCTGAAGTGATACCAGGAAAACCAGTGCATAAAGTAGAATCCTACAGACCGATATAATTATTACCAATAATTTCAAATTTATTAGAGAAGATACTATCAATAAGAATACAAATCATACTTGATCCAAAAGAAATTATTCCATCCCCTCCTTCCGCCACAGGCGCTCTCTAATAGATAACAAAATTTTATAGAGACAGACATCTCTTGAAGAAAATAAAATAAACTCAGCAGTTTCTGGACATTGCAAAATCGTTTAATAAAGTGTGCCTTAAAGGTTTCTTACGAAAAGTTAGAAAATATTACCTGCTCATTATGTTCGAAAATACTCCTACTTGAAAGATCGTATATTAAGAGTTAAGTGAATATTTAGAGGTTCGACTGATTAAAGCAGCGGTTCCTGGAGGAAGTGTTTTCGGACCAATACTGTACCTGTTATATACTTATAACATCCCTGTTACGGAAAATGTTGAACTAGCTATAATTGCCGACGAAAATGTATAGTCTAAGAGCCCGTGAACCCCAGACCTTCGTTATTTTATAAAAGCTGAAAGTTTGTCAGCGCATGCTCCCAGCACAGGTAAGAACGATGGACTATTATGAAGTTTGGGTTACCGTGGCTTTGGCAGGTAAACGGTACTAAAGGTGTGTAAAATACCGATCTAAATTCATCAAATAATAAAGTGTGATTTTTTGGTATTACCTTCAGAATATTATTAAAAATCACGTTATTGATTGCCAGACACTTAACATCGTGGCAACCCCTTGCCAGACACCCCTAATGTTCATGAAATTATAATTCTACTTATGTTATAGTATAAAAGCTGATTTTTATATATAATACTTAGGTAATAATTAGATGATGTTTCCTCATCAGCCAGACATTTTTGATAGTTCCAACCCCTTGCCAGACAATGATATAGGGTCGCTGTAGGAGCGAGCGCGAGACAGTATATGTATGGTGGGTGCGAGTGAGATGGCGAGATAGGTCTATCGCGATCCCTCAATAACAGATTATAAAAAAAACCAAATAAATATTACTCAAAAATTTAATTTAAAATATATTAATAACATTATAAGTTATTATAAAGCATAAAAAAATAGATTGATGACATTACAGATTATTATTATAGTGTACTAAAGAAAATATTATTATATTCATTATCATCATAATAATCAATGTTATCATTTTCTTCGTCACTGTTACTCCATTTCATATCGTCGTCTTCTTCTTCTTCGTCAGTATATGTATGGTGGGTGCGAGTGAGATGGCGAGATAGGTCTATCGCGATCCCTCACTGCGCAGTTGTTATTTCTACTACGTATTTCGAATATATACAGACTTTAAAGTATATTCAATATGTGTATATTATTAGTGTATGATACGTACATTATATGCTTACAATTTGCTTATGTGATTTTTTAAATGAAAGTGATTTTGTTTAAAAAATTAAGTCATGGGTGATATATTAATTTGTGTTATTTGTAAGAAAAGTAGTGGTAAAATAATATTATTTTCTGACGAGACATTGAAAAAATGTGAATTAATTTTAAAATTGCGACAAAAACACAACCTTAAATATAATAACATCATTCTTCCACGTGAATATACAGAGAGTGGTTATCACAGGAAATGTTACAAATCATTCACAGGACTGATGAAAAAATATTTTACCCCAGAACCTAAAAATTCTAAAAAGACTGTTGAAACAGAGCAAGAAAAAGAGCCATCTAAAGACGTAAATATATTAACAGACGATTCAATACCAGGTTCATCGCATTTGTCTGAGTTAACTGTATCACACCCGACTTCAGCTTCTCAATCAACAGAACTTCAACCTTTCCAGGTAGCTGTGGACATTAGCGGACTTGAAGAAGTGAGTGAAAATGCTAATGCAACCACAGAAGTAAATAGTTCGATTCAAAGTGATACCAGTGTTGATATAAGTAAAAAAATTTGTTTATTTTGCAATAAAAAAAAGAGACAAGTGAGATCAAAAATGCTTCCACTCCATGAAGGTGACAAAAACCAATTTCAGTCTCGTATAATGTCTAGCATTGAAAATCAAAAAGAGTATAATGAGTTGTTAAGTAGATTGGAAATTATTGCAAGTCCGAAAATATACTATCACACTGACTGTAGGATTCATTTTAATAATAAAATATCTTCATTGGCGAAAATATCTGTTCAAAGTGATTGGCATCATTATCGAGAGTACCACCAAGAATTTTTCAATGAAATTTGTAGCATCATAGAAGAAGATATTATCAACAATGGCCGCTGTCATTTATTGATTCATTTACATGAATTATATACTGATTCATTGGAGAGAATGTATGCAGAGAATTCCATTAAAATGGATACTACTTTTACTGCACACCACCTAGAAGAAAAAATTGATAAGAAGTTTTCCAAAAATATTAAATTCTTTGCAATCCGGAATAAAAAAAAATAGCACCCAATTATATGAAGACGATTGACGAAACAGTATTGAACAACTTAAAATCTGAAAATATTATCCAAAAAGCGGCATTAGTCTTACGAAAAACTATTTTGACAATGGACAAGAAAAAATTACCATCTAAAAATCTTTCAGCACAGCATTTAATTGCAGGTGAAGCTTCTATACCGCAAGAATTATTTGATTTTTATTCTACTCTCATAAGTGGTTCTAGACAGAAACGAAAAAGTGGCTTAAAATGTATTCGTCAAGTACGGTCTTACTGTCAAGATATTATTTATGCAATTCATAATGGTCAAGTCAAGACGTCTAAGCATATCACGCTGGGTATGACTCTGAAGAGTTTAACAAGTAGCAGAAAAATTGTAGATATAATCAACAGATATGGTCATTGTATCAGCTATCAAAATGTCGAAGAACTTGAAACAGAAACCACCTATGCTTCCATTGAAAAGTCAAATTTATGCCCCGAAAAAATTAAAAAAACACCTGAACTTTGTACTGGACTGGCTTATGATAATTTTGACCGCTTTGTTGAAACTACTAGTGGGAAGGACACTTTACATGACACTGTCGGAATTATTTATCAGAACATCGAATTCAATACATCTGAAGAATCTGAAATATCTGAGGCACCAGTTCCCACTAGTAGAGACAATTCACCACAGAAGAGGAAAAGGAGACGAAGAACTTTTGAGGCAATAGCTTCAGAAGAAATTCCTTATCCAAAAAAACCAAAAATGACAAGTGATTTGCAGATTATGGCTGATGAAATTGATTACCAGGATTCCATGCGATTACAGGTTGTGATTATAATCCTGCATTTTTCCGAAAAGGAAAGTTAAGGCCTTTTAAAATTTAAAAAAAAAACTGAAGAGTATCAAACAGCTTTCATTAAATTCGGTAAACACGAATTATTCGAAAATAATAATGAACAACAAAGCACTTTTGATATTATTCAACGGTTTATATGTGAGGTATACAATGTCGGTTCGATAACTGATGTTGATGCAGAACGGCTTCAACTATTCATTAATACATATCAGGTCTCAGATATTAATGAAGCGTTTAGCCGTAAAAAACTACGAACTTTTGATGCTAGCAGTCTGCCACCATGTAAATCCGAGCTGCTACAACAATTTCTGCGAGCCAACTATGTGTCTAGCATTTGGAAGAATGCAAATCAGCAAATTCCAACAATTTATCAACCCGAGAATAATGGTTGGAATACAAACAGATACAAACCGGTATGGACTTATGGTTTACAAATATAAGGCTGAATAAATGAATGTAAATATGCTTGCCTGCAAAGAGTCCAAAATCGAATATTAAGGAATATAGTTTATGCTCCGTGGTATATCCGCAATAAAGATCTACACGGGCAACTATTTTGGAATGCTAATTAGAAGCGATAAAATGAAAACTCCGGTAAACTTGTTGACATCAGGATAGTATACCCAGTCATAAGTTAGTATTATGGTTCTGGTACGTGAGAAAATTTGGCTGTGTGAATGTTATGTGTGAATTCTTATTTTCTCAAATGTTTTTCTGTTGAGGTTTCTCTAGAATTTGAAGGAATATGCGCAAATATAAAATGATTCTTTTTGTGTTAATGGTACGGTTTTTCGACACTTATTTGCTGAACATGTGAAGGGAGTACTGCCACAACTCCAGAATATTTAAACGGTATTAAGCCTCTCGAGCGTTCTGTTGTCGTTGTAGATACTTTCAAATGGTTATACTCTAACAATGATATTATTAGAACTCAAATTGGTTAATTTTGGTTTTTGTCCTCGAATTTCGCTAACGCCTCACGAATTTTGAGTGTAAATTCATCAGTGGTTGGGTATTGTTAACAAAATTAGTTATAGTATAATTCTCTGCTATTATTCTTTCTTTATTCTATCAGTGTGGATTCCTTTATCCCTACCGCTCACTTCGTGCGCTACGAGATAATTTTTGTTCTTCGGAGGTTTAGAAAGACTGCAAAATAAGGCTAGGAAGCAAATTTTTTTCAACATAAATCCCTTCTCTATTCAGTTAATCGAAGTTCCTTTAACTGCTGTAATTTGAGTACTACCAAAATCATCGTAACAATAGAGAGAGGAAGAGTAAGTGATGTGTTCGTCCAAGGTATTAATTATCTTAGTAACCCTACTTGGCATTACTCTGAAATTGCTGATAGCCCCGGAGTTCAATAGAAATAATAGAGATGTGATATTGCTGATAAGTTAATTTACCAAAGGAATAACAGCGGATAGTACGGCTAGAGTTAAAGGCGTGACGAACGCGCCTGCTACGTAAACGATAAGAATACCGACGGTTAATAACAATTGAAGAAAACTTCCCAGCGTTCCTCTGATGTTCGTTGGGCGATTTTCGCCGTGTAAATAGGCGCCGCGACGCAAAACGCCCCCCCCCCCCCCCGGCTAATCCCGTTAGAAACCTACCGGCGTATATCATGCTGAGATTCTTAGCGAAGACGACCACGATCGTGAACGGTATCACCGTTAAGATACAACTCCATTTTCTACCGATTTTGTCGCAGAGGAAACCTATGGGGAAACAGGTCACCATGGCTCCTAATGTTGCGAGCGAACCGATCCAACCTAGAGCGTCGTCCGTTATTTCGATATCGTTGAATTCGGCGTTTTTTAATCGATCCGATATGTTGGCGGTCCAACCGAGGATAGCTCCCAGACAAACTGCAAAACAAAAAGAAATGTAAAGAGAAAGTGTTAAATATTGGAAGATGAAGAAAACAACGAATAATTTGATTTGACAGCCGGGAAGATTTGGGAAGAAAGAGGAAAGGTTTTTAAACAGCACGACACCAGACCAGATTAGGAATGTTGGAAAGACGAAGTACTAAAACGAAAGGATGAAAGCAAATAAAATATGTGAATAAAGGAAATCAAAGCATTCGACATTCATTTATCGGAGGAACAAAAAAAAAATGAAACTTGACAATCAACTGCTAAATGATAAAACAGGATCTGGAAGAAGAAGAAGAAGAAGAGTCAGTGAAAGAGCCATCGAATGATAACTCTCTTAATTTGGCGGGGATAAATAAATCGTTTGTTCTTGATTGTTCGATCAAATTTGATGTTTGTTCGATCGTTTTATTCTTAATAATTAATTTTTCAATTCCCTAGCATGTTCTAATTATCGTTTTTGCGCATGCGCGTTTATACAAGATTACGCGGTTCATTTGAATCTCGTTCATAACAATGGAGTATAAGCCAAATAAACTCAAAATTTAGATTTAGCAAATGAAAATCGTAAATTGGCTCCATAAAATGTTTTACATCATCAAAAACGCATTTTTTCAACATATATTTAGATTTTAAACGGCTAATTATCAAAATAAACTTTAGACATATTCAGAGAATCAAAATGCATGATAATTATGGTTAGTTTTTAGTTTAGTTAGTTTAGTTAGTAATTTTTTTTATTACCATAGCTTCCGAATTCCTTTATTTTTCGGTTTTTTTAAATTTTCTTGAAATTTTTAAGAGTATACAGGTCGAACTTACCTCGTATTCAAATTCGGCGGGTTAAAATACAAAGACTTCGAAAAATCCGGCCAAATGTACAGAGAACTTTTATTTTTCATTGTGTGCCAGTGTAATTATTATTTGTGTTGATTGATATAAACAAGATTCAAATGAACCGCGTAATCTTGTATAAGCGCGGGTGCGCAGAAATGATAATTGAAAATTTAATAATAAAACAATCGAACCAACATATTTTTTGGCCGAACAAACGATAACTCACTGAGATTGAGTAAAATAATAAAAAAAACTCGTAATTGATTACGTTAAGAGCTGAGTTGAGGCCAATATTTTGATAATAATTTATACAAAAATGAAATTCGAACAAACATCAAATTTGATCGAAAAATCAAAAACGAACGATCGAACAAACATATTTTTTGACCGAACAAACGATAACTCACTGAGATTGAGTAAAATAATAAAAAAAACTCGTAATTGATTACGTTAAGAGCTGAGTTGAGGCCAATATTTTGATAATAATTTATACAAAAATGAAATTCGAACAGACATCAAATTTGATTTAAAAATCAAAAACAAACGATCGAACAAACATATTTTTTGACCGAACAAACGATGACTCACTGAGATTGAGTAGGATAATAAAAAAAACTCGTAATTGATTACGTTAAGAGCTGAGTTGAGGCCAATATTTTGATAATAATTTATACAAAAATGAATTTCGAACAAAGATCAAATTTGATCGAAAAATCAAAAACAGACGATCGAACAAGTCAATTTTTTGAGTATTTAAACTGAGTTTCCTACTTCAATCATTTCAAACATCGGTGTTGTTTTAGCCAAAAGTCTTTAACAAAAGGCTTTTTTTCTTCGTTAGTATCAATTGAGGTTAATTATTATATACTCCTTTTTTTGTTGCGTGGGCCTGCTTTTTAGGACATACGAGAGTAATGCAGCTGTGTCTTTGATTTATTCTCGACATTTGTCTGATACTTACCATGCAGTGCTTTACTGCTCGATTGCTCACTTAGTTGTTCATTTATGAGATTTTCGAGATAACCATTTTCCTCCACATGTCGTAGTGAAGATAACTTTTTGTGTTATCATCACAATAGTTTGACAAAAATCCACTCTAACCGGTAGATCGGCTGGCAAGAGCTCTTGAACTTGTTTGTAATGAAAAGGATGTAGCTATTGCTTTTTAAGTATTTTCCAACTACTTCAAGAAGACATATTTGTTTTTCTTGCCATATTCCTTACGCTCACTCTTAGATTTTGATCAACTAAATTTGAAATTTTGTTAATTAATGTTGATTAGACTAAATTTTCGTGGAACGTTACAAGGAACGAAAGCTCTCAGTCCCAATTTTTTAAAATGTATCCGCTTGGCCGATCGGCTCTCATTTACGTAACAAAAATTTTTAAAATCACATAATATTTACTGATTAATAATAATCAATAACTTCACCAGTACTTCATACCAGCATCGGTTATTACTTATATATAATTTTCAAATCTAAATATTCCGAAAACGGTTTTATCAAGAGTACCTTATTTGTAAAAATCAAATGATGTGTACGTTCACTTGAAATTTTGCTTAATAAATCTAATATTGAAAAATTTATGTTCAATACTATTTGGTACGAACCGTGTAACTAGCACCCTCTTTGAGAGTCACTATATTGTGTCGTGTGGATCCCTTTTATACACCAGCTTATAGGTCAACGTTCCTTGAATATACCTAACAATTCTCTTAGCTGCTGACCAGAAAGTTTTGGTAGGTTTGTCCAGAAATCTACTCAGATATGTACTTTAAAATCCTATGTCTGGACGACGTCTCATCTTGGCGAGGAAGAGCAGAATTCCGATCTTAGCTCTCTATATGGTACCTCGGTAATTGCACCTTATCCATTGGTTTTGGAGCTATATATACTCGCCTCCATTATCTTGAACTTTCTTATTATAGTCTGAGTAAGTCGATGCTGACTCAATTCAATCCTATCATCATTCACCTCCCACTCTAAACCAATAAAACATATTTCCATAGTCTTTGGTTCCAAACTCTTACTTTAGCTCATCCCTAGTCTCCGTTACCTCTTTATAATTTCCAAATAATAATATTTCGTCTACCCATAAAAGCAACATTTTCACCATTGAATACATATACTTTAGACCGCCTGGAATTTCTGTTCGATGCAAAACTAGAAAAACTTTCATTCCAGCACTTCGGTACCTCAGGTAAACCATAAAATGCTCTTTTAAGTTGAAGTTCACACCTTCTGGCCTGTAAATGTATATATCACTTTCCAATGTCCCATTGGAATGCTATCTGTCCGAAAACCTCTGGCTACAAGTCTTGCCTTTTTGGTCCTATCGCTCTCTGTTGTAAAGACCGATATAGTTTCTATAAGTTCATTCTTATTACGTACATCCTTGGTTTCTTTCCATGTTTCATATTTTGAGTGAGCGTTTAACTCTTTCTTAAACTCCTCATCCTTTCTTCATAGCCTCTTCATAGTTTTTCGGGTCATTGTCTGCGAGAAAACAGTAAACAGTAAACAGAAATAGTTCGGGATCTTTCTACTTTCTAATTCGTATTATTCACTATCCGAAAAAGACACTTTGTTCATATTTTCTGGTTCTATTTTATTCTTCTCTTCTTCCAAGGTTGATTGTTTCATTGGGAATTTGTCTTAATAAAATCAATTTTACGACTTTGTAATAATTGTTTTTATTTCTCACTCCCAAATTCGATATCAATCTCCAGTGTATCCAGCCTTCCTTTTCTGACGTTTCCAGTTTATTCCTCTTCGGTTATTGCACATGCCATATTTGAATTCAAAAACTATTAAATTCGACAAATTATTCTTGCCCTAGTATATCTCAACAGGGATCTATCATTCGGTTCTTCCCATAAATATTTAGGCAAATTATTGTCGACAAAAATTGCTTTGGCCTTATTCAGTTAAGTCAGGATTAGTCTCTTCGCTGCTGCACACTGTTGAGGTGTATAGCGTGCGGTAAACTCTTGCACCACATCATTAACATTGAAAAATTCTTTTAACTTGTTAGATCTAGATTCTCCATCTATATCTGAATTGATTTTTAATATATACGTTCCTTTGTTTCTTATTTTTCTATTAAACTTCATCAGCCTCTGATTTCTCATTTAGTAAATAGATTATAGTAAAATGCGATATATTGGCAAATAGTACCGTTTGACATCTAATGTCTTTTCATCAACAGGTCCCCAAATGTCAGTATAAATAAACTCACCTATTGGTGAAGATCTGGGGTAATTTTTTTTGTTGAAAGGTTTTTGTCTGTGCCTCCCCCTTTTGGCATTAATCACATATTTTATCGGAGTAGGGTAGATTTAAAAGCTGACGACCTCATCTATTCAAAAGACCTAATCAAAAATGTCTCAGATCACTGTATTTTTCTGTCAGAAAACAACCCTTCGTCTCTTGGTTAAGTTTAAACCTAAACACGAATAGATTATCGCACTCTTGTGCGTCAATAGTTCTGGTTTCATCATTATATTTGCAACATTATTCGTAAATATAACATCATAACCTGATTTTTTCACGTTTTTAACTAATAAAAGGTTATAACTCCATTTATACTCATTTTCATGTCCGTTATTGCACAGTATACTATTTAGACACTTGACATATATGTTCGTTTCATTAGCAATTATAATGGTTCTATATTGTTAACTTGAGACATACACTCAATCATATCTCCTTGAAGTAGGCTGTAACTTGCTTAGAATTACTCGTATTCGTTCTTCTTTCTACTACTTCTCTAGACATCTGTCTGCTCTTGGCCGGAAACTGCCTACTCTTAATGAAAAACTTCCCCCTCTGTTTGGGAATTCTTGGCTTCCATTATCCTTTATCTTTAGGTGAGAATTTTATAAATTTTTTGTCCTTTCATAACTATAACATCGCTTTACTTTTGCTTCAAAAGAATAATAATTGGAAACAGATGAAATGTCACTTGCATCATTCATTTTGATCTCGGCATCCAGCAGCGTGCCCTTGCCCAACTCGAGGGTTAATTTTTGATCTTTCGTTTCTAAAACTGTTATTACGGTGTTGAATTTTGAAGGCATTCGTCCTTTTTCATATTAGCACCAGCTAATATGAAAAAGGATTATTTCGTAAAATTTCACAAAGTGTTCTGGAATTTCCGTGTTTTTGTCACATTTCAATTGAATCAATTCACCTCGTAAATATAGTTTTAAAAAAATACTCTTCCACTGAAATACACTTTGTAGAGACTTTATCATATCACTAGACGTCTTTAAATTTTTGATATATTTAATATGCTTATCTATGACAAACGCTATGATTTTACACCGGGTTTTCGCATCCCTGCCTTATACTCGGCAGGGATTTCTTTCATCTTCACCACATCAAGGACTCCTTTTTCCTCCAGTAAACTCTTCAATCTAAATTTCCATGTGGAAAAATTTGATGCACTCACTTGCGATAACACTGTCAAACTCGTCGTCGCAGCCATTTCACTATTGATATTGGAACAAATACTACACGCGAATCGCGGAAAAATAACTCAACTGTAGTCATTTATACAAACACTTACTAGGCTCAAAGCCTTTTAGTAATTTTTATATGAAATTACACGTCAAGGCTCCAGTAAAACATTTATTCAATAAAACTGACAATCTTTCTTTCATTCAACAACTTACTGTTTATGTTAACAAGAGAGCACATATTTCACTTCAATATTGCTCACTAAATCTGAGCCTACATATGCATAGTCAAATACAAAATGATCTTCACACTATTGATACTATTGGTATGACGGAAGAAACTGGCAGACACAGACATATATAAGTTTTAACTTTTAAATAAAACACCCTATGACTCGGTAAAAAAACACATTCTGTCTAGTGATAGATACAAAATAATGTTTTGTCAAAGTCAAAAAGTTGAAAGCAGCTCATGAATTGATTATTATCAATATCATCACATTTCATTTACTTATCATATCCATGCTATATTGTCAAGAATATTTTTCTCTTGTAACCTGATTCACTATCTAATTTCTGAGAGAGAAAAATTTAATAATTTTTAGAAATTAATGAAAATGTATTGATGTAATTTAATAGGTAAAGTTATACTCGAGATATTTCTTTGTTCAGACTTCGTTAACAGTAATGGAAGGATATTCAAAATTTTACTTTGCTATGCTATTTGTAGAAATAAAAGAAACGTCTAGAACATTAGGATCTAACGTTCCCTTGCCTGGCGGCGGTAGCAGGTGTTACTAATTAAATGTTTAATCACATTTCGGTACCAGTACAGTACGAAGCTCTCTACATTTTTTAGATATTGGCCCATATTTTGTAAATTTTTCTCTTCATTCTCCCAAATGTGTAATTTGAACACAGTAAAAAATCTAGACTGAAAGCAGAACATTCGAACCATTTGCTATTTTCAAGTAATACTCGAACAAAATACTTAAATCATTATCACAGTTACTGGTACTTTGAATGAGTACTGGTTCTTAAATACTTACACACACAGCTTTGCTATGGATTATGTTATTCTTTAGTAACAGTAAAAAAATCACAGAGATAGTTTCTCTAAAGTGCACCTATGAATCAGCTGATCCTACTGACATTTGCTTAGTTTTTGAAGCAAAAATAGGAGAGTATAGAAATGATACCAAACCGATAAAGTTACAATTGAGAGATCTTGCAAGAAGCGCTCAATGGATACATGGTTGTAATCAAGAAATATCGGACCTCGCATTGCATTTCCTGTTGTCTTGCAACATATAAGACGGCTTTAACAAATCAATCATTACGTGGATATAGATTTGTACTAGTTATTTTTCGAAATTATCATTATCCTCTACAGTTTTTAGTTTTAATTTATATTGATTATTTTTATTTATAATTTTTTCTATATTTTGGTTTATAATTGTTTTTTGATATAATAATAATTATTATTATATGTTTTTTGTTCTATTTTGCATTTTCTTAATAAACGTGTGGCTGTGAAACATGTATATAACTGTAAAATTTTATATTAATTTCCCGCTAAATAGTGTCGAATCAAAATTCTATCCTTTTGGCGCCGTCATGTAAAAGAACGAAAACGATCTTTGTCCTTATGTTCACTTCTTGAATATTTTACTCTCAGTTTTGTATGTCAGACACTTTTATTACATTTCTAACATAGGTATCCTCCAGATAACAATTTTACGTTGGAAACCAAGAATAAATAATACGAATTTATAATATATATATATATATATATATATATATATATATATATATATATTTGGTTGCATTAAAGTTAGTAAAATGCAGTTATATTTTTCTATCGTATTGATGACTTTTTAATCTATTTTCAAAATACTGAAATGTCTGCCCTGTATAGACAGCGTCACAATCATTACAAAGAAAAATGTTCCATGTTTTGTTGCGAAAAAGTTAAGTAAGATTGCAGCATGAATTTCAAAATCACTTTTCATCTAGTTTTATATTTCAAATCATACAATTTTCTTTCACTTAATCCACAACTCTAATTAGGAAATTAGAAAATAAGTTGATAGACTTAAAAAGTAAAATAGGTAAATTAATTCTTGTTAATTTTTCATGAAAATTTGAAAAAAAAAATGTAAAGAAAAACCTGAAAAATTTTTAAAATAGGCAAAGTAAGAACGATTAATATTATAACCCCATATTATCTTAGCTCAACCATTATAAAAGCTGAACTAGATTCTACTCTGGGTAAGACTGATTCGTTCGTTATCACAGTAAAGTATTAGCAGAATAGCAGAATTTAAACGGGGCCGTACGACCTGCGAAGACCAGCATGGCAGTTGTCGATCAAATGAGGTGATGACTTCAGAAATGTTAAATAAAATCGACAAAGCGATACTAGATGATCGTCGACTAAAAGTGCGGAAGCTAGCGGACATAGTAGGCATAGTAGAGTGAGATATCGCATATTAACTGAAAATTTCGACATAAGAAAGCTGTGCGCAAGATGGGTGCTCACAATGGAACAAAAACAGCTTCGTGAAGATGTTTACATCAAGTGTTTGGCATCGTCTCACAAAATTAAGTCCAATTTTTGCGCCGTTTTATAACCTTGGATAAGACGTGGGTCCATCACTTTACACCCGAAACAAAAGAACAATGGACTGAAAAGGGAGAACAGGCTCCAAAGAAGGCAAAACCCGTTCCATCTGCAAACAAGGACATGGCGTCGGTTTTATGGGATGCGCGTGGGATAATTTTCATTAACATGAAAAAAAAGGAAACCATTAACGGCGAGTATTATGCAAACTTATTGCAACGTTTGGAAATCAAGCAAAAACGACTGCATTTGGCTAAGAAGAAAGTGTTCTTTCATCAAGACAATTCAACGGCTCACACATCCGTTATTGCAATGTCCAAAATTAATGAATTAAAGTTTGAATTGCTACCTCATGTATCTTTATCTCCAAAATTAGTTTCTCGCATAATTTTTTTCCCGGACTTGGAAAAATTGCTCAGTAATCAACAATTTTCCAACACAGAAGAGATAATGATGGCAGTTAATAGCTATTTTGAGGAGTTTCTAATTATAAAAAGGGTATCGAACTTATTAAACATCGCTGGGAAAAGTGTATGGAGCTAAAAGCAGATTAAGTTGAAAAATTAATATCTTTTTCCAAAATGTTTGTGATTGTGAAATACATTCCAAAGATAACATTAAATATATAAAAATTTGTATACAAATATTCTGATTATGAGAGCTTCAATCTTAAGTGTTATAGCACAATTAGTAATGAAAGAACTTAATGAAACTGTCGTAAGCAAACTTAATAAAAAGATATATATATATATATATATATATATATATATATATATATATATATATATATATATATATATATATATATATATATATATATATTAATTTATTTCAATTTCCAGCATTTTACAAGATTAATGAATAGCTAGTGGAAAAGGGAGGGTTGAGTTGCGAATATTTAATGTCAAAAGGGAGTTTCAGATATCAGAATTTGAGTGTAATTCTAGTAAATTATGTGGGTTGTTGATTCCTACCTACACCGATAACAAGAGATTCGAATAACTAAATTAACTAAGCCATTGAAGTACAAAATAAACATAATGTGCTTAATAGAGTTTTGTCTAATGAATTTAAATAAACAATTAATAGGGTTTATGCAGTGAAATATTTTGTATGAATTTAAATGAAAAGTCCTTATAAACGTTCTATAGTTAGTTCTGTTCTATCAGATTTTTGATGCAGCATCGATATAAAAAAGTTTGACAAATCTTTTAATAATCATTAATTATGCACTTGGTAGTTGATAGCGAAATCAACATGATCTGGAAATATTTTTTTAAATAAATTATTAAAGGACAAATTCGACTACTTGTTCTTTAAACTTTTATAAAATGTTCAACCAAGCATTAATTCTAATACATAATGATATATACACGGTGCACCAAATTTGGATATATGGGTTATTTTAAATCTATCAGAAATGTTATTAAGAAAAACAATATATATCTTAGAGATCGCTGAGATATTTGCATTTTTTTACGTTATACAGTCGTTTTCGAGGTATGAACATATACAAGTAGAAATTCAAGGTAAATCGACGCTATGTAACTCACTGGAAAAAATTTTATTTCACCTAATCGTTTTCTAATATGATGCAAGATTTCCTTATTCGATTAAATTTTAATTATTTCCTCTTGTGTATGCACGGTAGATAGAAACCTGTACCTTTCCTTTTATTCTTCTCAGAAAAGAATTTTTGATGGCACAAATAGAATCTTTGGCTTCGTATTAATTTATTTCTCGCATTCTCCATACACAAAGTTTATTATTTCAAGTACTTACCGTAAACATCATTACACTACCAAATTTTTCAGGATCTTCTTATCAAGATATACAAAAGCCTATTTATTATATTCTCTCTTTCATATTCTCTCGAGTAGTCGGGGACACACAGCTC
The DNA here is from genome assembly GCF_026250575.1 of Diorhabda carinulata. NCBI lineage: Eukaryota > Metazoa > Arthropoda > Insecta > Coleoptera > Chrysomelidae > Diorhabda > Diorhabda carinulata. Next base: position 41,854,550 of record NC_079472.1, read on the forward strand.
CATAAAAAGAAATCAATTCATGTTAAATCGGGAGAACGAGATGGCCAATAAGTATTGAGATGATCTCGTATAGGCGCACTATTATAAACAAACGCACCGTCGTGCATTATCTCATTTGTCATCGAATATTGAGTAGAACTTTTTCTATTACTAATGACAGGTGTTTCTTAAGACAGCATAAATATATCGCAGCAGTTACTCATTCAGCAAAGAAATATAGTCCTAACACTTAATTACCTTCATTGGCTATAATGGGTTGGATCAGAAATTGCATAATAATGAAAATTATGTGGATTCACACATCCATTTTCATAACAATTTGACTTATCTGCAAAAGAAATTAAAACACTACTTCTGACGATTTATTTAAAATTGGGTCAATTCACAAGATAACAATCTTGATGGAGTTGGATATGATAACGATGAATTTTGTTTTTCAAGGATTCTTTGAACGGTCTCGTGACTAATGTGAAAAATTTCACACTTTCTTGCAGATCCTTTTAAATACTGAACAATAATTTTATTCAATTTTCCTCATATAAACGATCTATTAGTGATTAAAATGATTTCTAGTTCGGACTGAACACACTCTTCATACTATCACTACATCAACAGCTCAGTTTTTTTTATTTTTTTGTTACATTGTTACAAAATCTACACTATTAATATCAAATATTCCTTACTTTACTGAATAAAACTATAAAACGTAGGCCTTTACTGCTACTTTTAAGAAAGAAATAATTCAACCGACTAAAGATTATGACACATTTTGTCATCACAATAAATCTTATAAGATAACACTCTTTATTAGAATGGTTTACTTAAACTTCGGATATAAGGAATGCTTAACAAAAAATTAGTCAATATATGAATCATTGTTCAAAATGAAGAGCTTTATATTGAGTTTTCTACATGTGATTGTATTTAAATTAGATCAAAGGACAATTGAATTATTATGTGATATAAATAAGTGTACAATATTTGTTGTACTCGCAATAGTAATAATTCGTTCGGATCTCGATCAGGAATAGAGAAGGTGAAAGTCTTCATCTGCTAGAATCTGTTTAAATGAAGTATTTCTTGAAATAATTGTTTCTATAAAAAAATTATATCATCACGATGAGAATTATTATATATCCAAGATTTGTTTCAAGAATTAAATTAATTTTAGCTCTCTCAATTTATTAAACTTACGTATGTTTTTTAAGTTTACTCTATGAAAGAGTTTTTTGTTTATTAGTGAAGTTCGTAACAGTAAATTCGTGGTAAGTGAAATATTGTTTTCACTAAGCATGTGTGATGCGATTCTATTTTTTTAATTTAAGAGTGATTAATGGAAATATTATTATACGAGTTATCATTCTAGCGTGTGATATTTTGTGATTATAACATGATACATACTGGGACATTATTGTTAAAAAATGGAACACAAAGTTCATAAAGACCATATAATTTCATACATAATCTAGAATGTACACGATACCCACCACTTAGAGTTGCTACTTATGTTTTGATATATGGGAACACTGATGTAAATATGTCAACCCTGACAATACCATCATAAAGTTTGACATTTTCAAGAACTTGTTGTCATTGTTGTCATTGGATATCTTCTTCTAACGAAGGTTGGCCATAACCCCAGCAAAGTCATTTCTGTATCTGGCCCTTCTTATCAGCTTCTGAGAGTCTAAACCGGTCCACTTGCGAATATTCTTAAGCCAAAAGCCTGTCGTCTCCCAGGATCACGTTTTCCCTCGATTTTCCCTTCGATCAGTAGTTGCAAAAGTCTGTATTTGTCATTTCTCTAAATATATATCCCAGATACCAGGTTTTTCGAGTTATTAATTCAATTAGTTCCATGTCGGTGTCTATTCTTCACATTACTTCTTCTTTACCGATATGAGCGATCCAGAGAATTCTCAGCATTCTCTGAAAGATCCATATTTCTAAACTCTTTAAGTGCCTTACTGAGTTTACCTTAAAGGTCCAAACCTTCATACCCCATAATAAGGTGCTGGATACATAGCATTGCAACAACCGGTACCGGATTTTAAGGTCGAGTGCTCGGGATGTAAACAATTGTCTCACATTTAGAAAAACATTTCTTGCTTGCTCGATGCTTGATCTTATCTCCACATCTGGTTCTATATCCAACACCCCAAATTTTTAAATTTCTCAACATTTTCGATGATGCCACCATTTACATTGATAGACATGGGAGGATGGTTGTAATTAAGACCGTATCATCAGTGTACCTTATATTATTAAGAATTTTTCCATTGATTTTAACACCTTCTCTTGCTTCATCTAACGCTCTGGTAAAGACTTCTTCTGAATACATATTGAAGAGTAGAGGAGACAACGTGCATACCTGTCGCATGCATAACGAATTGATGGGTCATCCACCGAACAGTTGTTGTTGGGCACCTTAAGATTTCTTCTTATTCCCGCAGATCAAAAATAAATTCCGAAGTTAAATTTTCCACACCTGAAAAAGTTGTTAATGCGTTCAAATCATATGCTTTGGAGGTACCTCAATCAGAATGGAAATTGTAGTGGATTGATCTCAATGGAATATATTTTGAGAAACTATGAAGCCATATCTAATTATAAATATATGTTTCCATTTGTCTACCTCAAAACTTGACCTCGTATACTACTAAAATCACCTAGATAGCGATCCATATTTTGTTAAAAATAGGAAGAAAATGTATTTACAAGTGGTCGTTATCAGTAAAATTGGTTGAAAATAATTGTCGAATTTCTAAGATTATCAAATGCAGGTTAATATATGAAACATTCTTTTCACTCTTGTTGCTGACGCAGTTAATTTAAATTATATCATAGAATCATTTATTGTATATTTTGTGTGGATTGTCCATATCCACATTTGTAAAACTACTATTGTTCGATGTCTAATTTGACAATGAATTTATGTTTGAAGCTCAAGTCATAGGAGCACACACACACACACACACACACACACACACACACACACACATATATATATATATATATATATATATATATATATATATATATATATATATTCACGTTTAGTTATAATATCAAATAATGTTCTCTAAATTAAAAAACTTTCGCAAGCTTTTATGATTCAATTTAATTTCTACTATATTTGATGCTGTAGAATAATTTAACAAGTGTGTAATATCCTCGGAAAAAACTTCCTTACTAACAATTTGAACGCAAAAATACTGTCGCTTAGTGGAATTTGGAATGTGACATAAGAATTCTCCAGAATAAAACAGCCGTTAAAAGACATCGTAAAATCGATTAAATCTCTATTGCCTGAGAGTAGAAAAGGGAGGAAAATAAAGTTATTGAGCATAATTAGATGGAAAGCTGTTTGACAGAATGTTGTCACAAACATATCCGCAACAGGATGAATGATCAAATGTACATGAAAATATTATTAGTATCATAAGCACTACACGAAAAAATTTCCGTTAACGATATTAATATTCAAGCTTTCCGTTAATAATAGCTAGAAAATGAAGCTTATTCTATATATCAACTTAGTCTATAATAGTAATTTTTAATATAAAAGTATTATCAAAATATAAAAATAATATCTATTACTTTTGCTATCCTTTATACCAGAGAATAATGAAACATGTCAAACATGAATAATAAAAACAACAATTCTTAGCAAACAAGCAATGGTTGGTTCCATGATGCTTGCAGTTCCTGGTTACCCAAAACCCGCCAATTACAAGGTCCAGGCGACAAGCTTCACGACCAGCATTGAGTGTGTTAGTGTCAACAGTGTTCTGATGGTAAGCATATTATTTTTATTTTCTATTTTAATCATTTTATTTTTTTGTTCCAGCTTTTCTTTTCTTCGGTGAAATTCCAAGGAATAGGCAGATTAAGGCCTTGCGATCAAACAAAAGAAGGGGGTAATTTTTCATCATTGTTATAATTTTATAAATATTTTCAGTTTTTGACCATAAATTCAGACCTGATGTATACATAGTTCTTGGAAAGCTTGTAAATATAGTAGAGTCTGTACATTTTGGTGTTTAATTTGAAATTTAGGAAAGAGAATTATCATTTTTACACTGGTTTTTCCATTACTGATAGATTTCATTTTATATTTAATTCCATATTTCTTGTATTCGACTTTGTTTCAAGGATTTTGCCATAATTATAATGAAAATTTTCGATATATCATAGTTTGTTTTTTAAATTTATAATTTTATAAACATTGAGATGCCTATCCCACATAACCATCTTACAGGTATTACAAGGAAAATCAAATATATTTTATTGCGATATCAATAATATTCTAGTGCAAAAACTTTTCCTTTCGTTATTACTTTGATTGTTGATACAATGTTATTCTTCAAACGAAATACGTAAACAAAATTAGGAAGGATGTTGGTTTTAATTTTACATAAAATCAAGCAATTAACAAGTTTATCAAGATAACTAGAAAGTTACAAATCTAATTACATTCGATGACATAAAATACTAAAAAAGTCTATTATTTTACTTCCTAGCAATCATTTCCCCTTCTCCTATTCACATAATCTCATCCGTTAGTCCTTACACCCTACATCCTTATCCTTATAAAGCAAGCACATTCAAACACAATGCACTCGACAGAGCTTGCGGTTCATTCTCGTATACATTTTAAACTTGTTCAGACGATTTCCCTGGAGAAAAACAATCCAATCCAAACCACAGGCGGATCTCAACGACTCACTGCAATATAATGAAAAGAGCGACAATAAATTTTAAAATCGAGTTCAAATTGAAAAATATGAGGCAATGTAGTAGAAAAATTAGATAAATGCCGTGTTCACTAGCACTAAAGGTAATGGTGTTAGCATACAATTGTAATCTTAATAATATATAAAGTAAAAACGAATGAAAAACAGAACATACATAATCCAAACAGATTTTGGAATCACGGAAATTTGAAGATTATAATCAAATCACATCTTTCAGATATGTACTTCTTGGATTTTTTTTCGGTGTTACCAGAGCTTTTGAGAATTCCTAACCTGAGCTTAAACTAATCTAAACTAGCCCATATGAACGATTTTAAAGTTTGAACATCCATTATTCAGACTACCAATAATCTTATTTATGAGTTATTTGTAATTCTTAGACTTTAAAATACATAAAGAATTAAGGAAACATATCGTTACCATTCACAATTGCGTGAGGAGAGAGGAATATCAAAAGATTAATGTTAACCATACCTAGTAAGAGTGGACTTTTACCGACCGATTTTGATTTCAGTAAGTCTCGCAACAAAATGTTTGATAATTGTTTATTTTTCAACAGACTCAGGCAATTGCTGATTTGTTATGTCTTACGTTTTGTCATGTACACTAAGTCATTTATTTATACACAGATATAGTCTAAAAGCAATCAATTAGAATATCTGTTTGGTCACTTTAATGTACCCCTTCTTTTAATTTGTCTTGTTAAACTTCGTAGTACTAATCTCGTATCACTTAAATTTGATGATTCACAATCGTGATGAAATCGAATGTCATTGAAACTGTTACCAACTGTATATCTCTATAATTGAAGCAACTATCTATGCCATTTAAAATAAACGTTGCTCTATCGGAAAGTCTTGAATTCAATTCTATAGTCATGATCATCTTCAGATAATTTTCGAACTGACGTAAATTCATAGGGATTTGAACATAATCGGCTTATTAATATTACGAATACAAGTAGCTCCTACACTTTTCTGAATAGATGTCAAAGGGGTTTCTTCAAAACTTTGCATAACGAAGTTTCATCATTAATCATAAGGATATTTGGTTGGCCAGTTCCAGTGCGATTTTTACGGCAATCTACTAGTTTGAAAAATTACAATGCAAACAGCAGTCTTGGAGAATTTGCTGGTATCAAAATCGAAGCATGGTGGTTTATCTTGAGCTCTAAAAAAATTACTAATTAAAAATAATAAATCATACATATTTCACAAGTATATTGAATATCATATTCTTAATCCAAATGCACAGCTTTCTAAAAAACGTTAGAGAAAATAATTATTCTGTAATAATCATGAAAATATATGCAACAAACAGAATAAAAGAATGTTATAATCAATTAACAAACGAAACAAATCTCCAACTTCCAAATACACAACACCGCATCTAATATTCAAAGGCTTTCTCATCAGCTATCCGATTTTATTTTCAATAGGACAAGAAGGACATATTACGTTTTCAAAATACTACAGCAAACAAAATTGAAAAACTGAAACAATAATATTATATAATATGAGATTCCTAACTATCAAGCTGTTTATGAAGGACATATTTTTTATTATTTAGAAAATAGAAAAAGGATGTCTAAAATAAGAAATGACCTACATTCAAAACTCCATTGACAAACCATGAAATGTCGCACAGTCAGTTAATTATCAGTATCATTTAAGCAATATCAAATACAAAAAAAATGGTCCATACAAACACAAATTCTAAGTCTAATAATGATAAAAAATGGCTGAACAATTTGAAAAGAATTGTAAATAAATTGCTTTCTTCACATTACACAATGACAAATAAAAATTTGCATGGTTGAAAAAATTTTTCAAGTTTATGTGGTAGGTGATCGATTTATATAATTATTTTATAACAAAATATAATAGTCACGTCCCTGAAACATTTCAGGAATAATCTAATGGTGACTCAAAAGCTCTATCCACCTACCATTTGTTCGATATTTTCCATTACATTATGTCCCCGTCACAGTATTATGATACTAATGTGGTGGATGGATTAATTCAAATAGTAGTAAGGTTATAAATATCTAGTTATATTTCGAATTTAAGTAGGGATATTGAAAATCTCCTATATCGAAAATATTATTTCTTCGTTATGTTAAAGTGACATCTAACATATTTCAGTTGGTACTATCATCCATTGTTTTAAATTTGTTTTTCGAAGGAGAAAACAACTACTTTGCTGACCGATTTTGGTATTGCTACAACGGCTACAAGTGCTGCTTTAAAATATTGAGATGCAACACGTCGGTCGAACAAACTTTCTACGGAAGATATCTAATAGAATATATTCATTGCCGAATTAGCCAGGGTTTTGTTCTCCTCTCTTCGAAACAATAGAGGATTGGATAATAAATAATGGCATAAGAAAAAAAAATTACCAGCATTGTTGTGGTATAAGCCCGAAATTAAGATTATAATAAAAATAACAAGGATGATGAAGAAATCATGATAAGAAATAACTACTTGAATTTTGCCGCACACTTAACCTGATAAGAACCAACACTCAGTCCCAACACAAAACTACTGCACAAGGTAAATGAAAAACTCAGAGGAAAAATGTAATGATTACATTTTAGTGGAGAGAACAAACAGTAGAGCCATAATTGACACTCGAGACAAATACGGAGTTGAGATTGTTAGTGATACCTATATGACTAGCAGAACAATAAAAAACTATAAAAAATATACTGGCCGAAGCAGTGAAAACGAGTTGGTCAGACTTCGGTAATAAATTGGGAAGTGACATCAGAAATTATTTTACACAACCATTAAATCTTCAAGAAAAGACAATGACTACGACAGAATATACAAAAATAAAAGTAATAGAATTTCAAGAGATCATGCAAAAATAATGAAAATATGGAAGTCGTGTTTCAAACAACTACTTATGTAAAACGCTATGGAGGCTTATACATACTTACAATAAAATAATAATTAAAAAAAAACAAAACACTTGCCTGCATGGAAAACTACAATTAAAAATCAACTGAAAAGACTGAAACAAGATGAAAATTCAATGATAAGGTATTTTTAAAAAATAATGATTAGGTACTTGAAACCAGAACATAAATTGAAACAGTACCAAACCAATGTACCTGCATATTGCACTTAGAAATATCATCACGGTAGTTTTTTCACTTTTTTGCAACATTATAAATATAATTACATTAGGAGGCATGCACAAAGAGATAATAATTTATCATAGCATTCAATTTCATGCCTCCGACTGTTTTTTTTAATTATTATTTTATTTATGTCTTTTTAGTTAAGATTACGTAACCGGATTGATTCCTTGAATGAGTTTATGTCATGTCGTTGATTAAGCAATTTGTTAGGGTCAAGAGAGCAAGTCCGGAGAGAGTCTTCACTATGCTCAAAGCAACGTAAGCTTGATCTTATGCAAATAAATTTCTACTTAAATCTACAACTGCTCGGTCTAAAGTTGTGCCCTGTAATTTATGCACCGTCACTGCCCAGCATAAAATTAAGGGATGCATTCGTCGCTCGATCTTGCCTTTACCACGTAAAGCATCAAATTCTGTAACACAAGGCTCTATCCGGACTCCAATACCAGGTCGATTCCCTGTTATATTTGGGTCATCGTACTCCCAAATACTGCTTGTGGCAGTTCTCCCGGCTCCAACTGCTCTCTGCGCAGTGCTGGCCAATCTATTCGTCGGATAACACCCATAGCACCGTTAACCAGCTCATGGTTAACATTGATGTTCCGTCTTAGCATGGCTCGAGAGCCTACACCTAATTTGAGTTGGTTTGGTATACCACCTGTTTTATTGGGATCTCGAGGTAAGTATTCCTCTCGTGGTTTTTGACCATATGTTTTAGGATCCAATGAGATGTCTACAGCACTAACGGTGTATACTTTTGTGTGCTTTTCTAACTTTTCTGTCATAGTCGCGTTATATGCATCAACCGGTCTAGTCAAATGGCCCTATCAACGGTACTCTGCGGTTTTCTATGATAGATAACTGCTGCATTGTAAGTTCTCCAACGCGAAGACTGTTTAATATGTCCACAAAAGTTGTATCTCCAGCTTGCATCATATTTTGGGGCAACTCACAAAAACTGAATAAATTCCAAAGATTAATTTCAGCAGATAACCTTTCTGGCTGACGAAATCAATAAGATCCCCCAGAAACCTTAGACACTGCAGGCAACTGCATAAGATCTCCAAAAAGTAAAACATTAACTCCGCCGAATATAGCTTCATTTTCTTTATATTGTTGAAGCCGCATATGTACATTCCGGAGACTTAAATATGGCACCATAGATATTTCGTCTATTAGTTATCGTTCCATTTAATATTAAAACTGCAAGTTATATACATATTTACAATCAGTGTTTAAAATCCTTCATTTTGATAACCAACCCGATGTGCTTGGTAGTAAAAAAAATTTTTTTACCTCACAACATGGCATCCAAAATACGCCATTTTGGTTTTTTTTTAAATGTGTCCTATCTAATAACACTTGGGCTAATGAAACGAATCTAACGATACCTCAAATGTGAAAATCCGTTTAGCGGTTCTGGAGATACAAGGTAATAAAGAATATTACATACTTACAAGATACGCGTTAAAAAATCATAACCCTTCCTGGCAATCGGTTAAAAATATGATACATAGCTTGGAGGACAGCGAAGACACCAAAAGTCTAAGAAATAGCGTAGCGACTACCCATTTTCAAGACAGGAGATAGCAAACAATGTGACAGCTACAGAAGAATAATTTAATTGTGTACATCCATGAAAGTGTACTAGAAAATCCTAGTTAACAAAATAAATCCAAAAAATTTACTAATTGATGCACAAAGTGAATTCCGTACAGAAATGTACAAAATCATTTATCATCATCATAAAACAACTAATAGATAAATTCAACTGTTCACCGAGATACAGACTATACAAATACGATATGATCTGGAGATTATGTAACTCATGGAATGCATTCAGTTATGACAGTTAAATTGGTGGGATCATTTACAAGGAATGGGAAAATTCAAGACCAATGGAGAGAGTATGAGATGCAAAAATGGACAAAAATTAAAGAAGACGAAGCATAAAGCAACATTTGATAAATTTATTGGTTCGTGCTTGGGAACAGAGGCACAACATATTAGAAACAAAAAACAGCACTTTTTAAGAAAGAATTGGAAAAATTTAATACAGTACATAAATGTAAATACATCGATATATGCTGTAAATAAATTCGATTTTATATGTATAAAATAACCAATGTCCAATTAAAAATCGATATCATTTACATGAACGACTAGAATTACTTTGCAAGTAAATAATTTGAACAGTTTGGGTTTTTACTATTTTTCTGAAATTTCATATTATTAAAAACAACTCATACAATAACAAATAACAAGCAACCACCAATTATTTTGTTACAGCTTGTAGGTTCCATCATTATCCGTAAAGTTACATAGCATATAATTTGCAATAAATGTAATGTTTCCGTAAACATTATTTTAACTAGAGCGGCTAATATAGGAGTATATTTAAAACTTTTCTATTTTTCTCTTTGATTATGATTTTTTTCAGTAGGTACGCAAAACATCTCAATAAATATTTTTTTCAGATTATTGTGTTAGCGTGCAGAGAATAGAATTGGAGTAAATCAAAAAAGACTTAGACTTAAAATACGGAATATAATGAACAATATACAGAAAATGTAGCAAAAAAATTAAATGAACATAACGAACAACGTTTATATTTACAGAGAAGTACGTACAAAAATCTATTAAATTGTGATAACATTGTGAGACTATTTGGCTATTGATTGTGAAGAATAAACATAAACTAGGTATATATCTGATCGTGTTTCGAATTGTTTTGCTCTTGAAATATCATAGGATTTCATTTTGAAATGGTTAGACTAAACAGTTGTTTGACAATTCCTTAAGTTTTTGTTCGTAATATCAATTCTAGTATTATCAACTGAACAACATACAGTTACAACTTATTATCTTACCTGCAGAAACGTATTGTACAAACTCATTCTGTATTATAAATGGCGCAACTCTTCACTAACTTCATGCAAACTTTGACTGTTCTGTATCATTGCTACTCAGATCCTTGCGTGAAGGAAAATTAGTACCGCTATTATGTAAGTTTGAGAGTTTCAATTTGAGGACATTTCAAATTAAGAATTTATCATTAAAACTACATAACACACACACGCTTATATTTTCTGGAATACAGTAAATGACGGTCCCGCACGTTCAGCATAATCCAAGTTCAAATGGCCGGAGCAAAGATGAAAACCACTTACAAATCATTTCACGTAACGTAAGTTTTTCTCAGATACTCCACCCAAAAACAAAAACAGTTTTTTATATTTGTATCACAACTAATCTGTCTGTCAGATCAGTCTTTCACACTTAACGCCTGTTCTACCCGGGACCAATGTTAAGTCCAAAGTTTGAGCCAGCTTGACTATGTTCGTGAGGCATTTTAATAGAGTGCCCACATAGTGGCGACAATGTCATTTCATTCTGCATCATCAACGTTTAGTGTCTAGTGCGTTGTGTGCATTTGCTATAAGGACTATTAACAACCAAGTTTTGAATTTAGTTCTCCAAAGTGGTGAATAACACCTCTTCATAGATTACGAAATCGTTAAGTAAAAGTGCTGTTGTTCACGGTATGGTATTTTGCCGGACCGGCAAAGTCGCGGTTGCCGATAGTATGATGAAGTATCGATTTTAGGGCTGTAATTATATGCTACATATCTTTGTTTATTGTATCAACTGTTACATTATCACCTTTGTTGTACATTCTCCCCCAAAACTATCCATCAGAGTATATGCAAACTATTTACTTGTGTATAGCTCATTTGTCATACAAACTAAATTCCATTCATTTTTTCGAGAAAAAATCTTTATGAAGACTTCAACGACTCTCCATTTTTAGAAAACTTGGTATTATTTTCAAATTGATATCATTGGTTAAGCTACACATTTGAAATTTGTTCTCTCAGTATCAATAAACTGATTCGGCGCAAAAACTGCGTTCCAACAACAATTTTTGATTGTTGGAAGAAGAAAATATATTGAGAAACTTATCTTAAAAAGATATGGCACAATCCGTAAAAGTTATACCTCCCCGGGGGAGTGCAATAGCGCCAAATATTTACTATGACCAAATAAACTTAGTATTAGGTATCATCTAACAAGTCGAAACGAAAGAGTTTTCTAATTTGGATGCGAATTTAGAAATAGAAGATATTATGGAAGAAATGAGAGTGTTAATATCTATAGTTATTTACGATGATAAGTCCATTTCAAATCTATAACTTAGAGGAATAAATTACAAGGTCGCACAAAAATAAAGGCTTAACCTTTGGACACATCGTTTGGAGTATTTGAGAAATAACATGGCATTTAGTGTTGTTTTCAAAACCATGACAAATTTGTTGAAGATTCTTTACTACGTAATATATCTCCGTTATGTTATAAAGAAACGTTGATATCTGGTAACTGAGCTTTATTTATTTTAATTTAACTATATTAAGAATAATTAATTCAATTGAATTCACCAACTCCGGGATATACTATTAAATCTAATTTTCACTATATGTTAATATGATGTTAAGGTTTCTTCTTATCTATATTTTAACTACATCAACTAAAACTTATTGAATACAGTGTTCTCAACTATACTTTATTAATAACTGTACTCTCCTATTCATTATAACTTGAGATATTTTCATTCTGTTATTGTATAGTTACATCACATACTCATGCAAATGGCTGTCATGAAATACGATATACAAATCCAATTAAAACTTATTTATTACGAGTAACTTATTCCTCCTATCTAAATTTGAGCAGGATTATGCTTAGATATTCACCACTCTTTCCTATGACATACTCATATATGTTAGCATTTTTATTTTATTGTATCAGTCACTTTTTTCTCCACAAAATCTATAGCAAAAGATATTTTTTTGTGACGCTTTGATATTCGAAGGCATTTGATATAATTAATCAATTACTCAATTTGTTCTCAACTCTTATTTCAAAGTTTTGATCAGATGGTACTCTTATCGTATTAAATGTCCATGATATATTATTTTGTTCAAATAACTTCCTCTTCAATTGAAATTGAAGTTGTCTCGGGGCTCTACGAGCGTGATTTAAATAAAAATCGGCATTTTTGAAGAAACGCGCGCAAAAGTTATTGGCTAGACTGGTTTGTTACGAAGCGTAGAGAACATACGGGATCTCCTATCCTCGCTTTTTAGTATAGTTGTAGCGTTGAACGAGAAGGATCTACCAATGTCTGTTGCGCAATGAATAATTATTCATTTTTTGTTTTGGCTAAAGATAATATAAAATTCGCAGAAATTTATCAGAAATTAATTGAGCAAATCGGGAATGACCGCCTCTTTAAGTCTCAAATATGTGAATGGTGGCTTTTCGAAAATTGGTGGCAAACTGCATCTGAAAGCTTCCGGAGATGTAGCAAAAGTGTATAGATTGTGACGGAGACTATCCAGAAAAACAAATTTTTTTAAACTCATATTCCGGTTTATATTTAAGCCATTCTCGTATTTTGGACCACTACTATTTATAATCTATACTATTGATTTACTAATATCCTAAAAAGAGTGGTAGTAGTAACTTCGGTCAGAGAAATTTGGTATGCAATATTTGGACGTGTAAACTCGGCCAGATTTAAGGGAGCTATTTTGGAACTAAATTAACTCAATTTGATATTATAAAAATATTTCTATTGTGTGGGGAAAATTGAAGTATATAACTGTCACAGAGTTATATGTGAAATTATATTTTCGTGTAAAGTGTACAAATACAACCTAACCTAATCAGTTTTAAAGGTAATACTAAATCAATACGTATATTGTTTATACTACAACAAAGGTTTACAGCGCTCACTACCAATTTATTCCAACTCCACCTCCATGATGACAGCAGTGTAAAAATATATCAGTAACTGAAAAAACAAAATTGCATGCACCTCTAACGATAATTATGATTTTCCAAGAATTTTATTCTTATGCTCTAACTATACTTAGGTATTCCCATTCTTTTATCTAATATATCAAAATCTAGTTTAGTGATGTTTTTAAGTATATTATTGTACTAATATGTAAATTAGTACCTTTTCTGTTTTCGGATACATATCTGCTTCTTATACTCAGATACCTGTGTGTTTTATTTAAAAAGGAAACACAAGAAGGTTAACCCTATTACACTCGAAAACTTCGAGTGGTGAGTGCCGTGTGGAGATGCCTGTTGATATAGATGCATTGGTAGCCGATTTCACAGGCTAGCACTCCTCAGTGCCCCTATAAACTGACATTATAGGTGTCTGCAGGCGAACTCGGTGTTCATCGGGCAAGTGGGATTATGTTAGACAGCTCTGAGAGCATCTACCGTGGCGTTGTAGTATCGGTTAAACAGAGTTAGGTCAGCGACTTTTAACCAAATTTGAGAAGACCTTTGTGAAACTGTGGGTAGATAATTTATTTGGCCAAATTTCCATTTCTCGTCTAGCAAATTATAAAACTTGACTTAAGCAGAGTCATCCAGAGTCATCCAGAGTCATCCAAATCTGAAATAATAAGTTGAAAGAGAATTCTGAAAAATCATATTATATTGTTAACATTGAATCGGATACTTCAACAGCTATTGATTTCGGTAAGCTACTAAATTTACTATGGAAATGAAAGTTGTGCTACTCTCTGGTATTATATATTTTCAATTATCAGGATTTTATACGAGGGTTGCCGCTTGAGTTGTGAGATAGAGAAATGAAAACAAATATTTATAATTGAAAAACACTTTACTGTTTTTCAAAATAATCTCCCTCGAGATCAATTCACTTTTGCTAGCGTTTGAACCAATAATCGAAGTCTTTTTTACCATTCCGATTGACGTACCTATAAAACATATGATGAACGCTTTTTCAGGTGTCGCAATTTATTTGGGCAGATTCGTCTTCTGCGATTGGTTTCCCTGATTTTTCCTAACACAAACAAATGCTAGTGTACCATTCAGAATTGCTCTAGTGGAACGGTGGTAACATGTCCAATTATTCCAAAAAAACAGGCGACCATTCGCTTCGAGTGCTCGAACAACTTTTGTTGGGTTTAGCTCGTCTTGAAAGACCCATAAAGTCGACTATTGTTTATTTCCGGATTTCTATCCATGATTCGTCACCTGTCACGATCATATAGACGTCTTTTGAAGCGATTGAATTTTCACAAATATTTTGCACTAATTGACACGAGATTTTTTGGAGCGATTGTCAAATTATGCGGTATCTAATGCGAACAAATCTTTTTGACAGCCAACTGTTCATGCAATATTGAATGTATGCGAGTAGAACTAATTCCTAAGTATGCTTCAATCTCACGGAATGTCACACGACGCGCGACGATCTTGCAATATCAGTTTACACACAGTATCGATGCTTTCTAGCACAATAGCCGATTTTGGACGACCTTCAAGATATTCATCCTGTAGCGAAGTGCGACCACGAGTGAATTCGAAACACTATCATAGCTCGAGATGGTGCTTCATCACTAAAAGTCGAAGCGAGTTAATCAGTACACTGGTTTTGGTTTAATCCAGTCATAGAAAATCAACATTCGCCGATTTGAAAGAAGTTTTATTCAGGATATTTTATTTGTAGAATTACTTACCCAAATTAACATCAAATTTTCAGAGCAAAATTTGCTTCAAAATTAAATCAATGCTCGTTTCAAGGATAAGTTTTCGATCCCTCGTCACCGGACAACAATGTTTGCTGAAAGTTTTTTGTACAACTCTTTGAAACATTATAAAAATGTATCGGAAAAATTCGAAATTTCCAATGTTTAAAAATTTAAGTATCAGTTGGAATGTTTTTTATTAAATGGACAGTCAATATAAGAAATTCATATAACTTTTTTTCTCTTCTTTTGCTGTAATGTTGTTATGTTTTTTAAACTTTTTCCAAACTATACGGAAGACCTACATCCGGAATTACTGTAGATTTGTTTCCTAGTGCTACAGATTATTCATAATATCAAGTTTTCGAATACATTTTATGCACTTGAGTGGAATGGGACTGAGTAGAACAATTTGAAACTATGAACCTATTAACCACAAAGATTTTTTACTTTTCGAAATATTCGCAGCTTTTTGTGATAGTGCACTGTCCTGTGGAAGATATATCTATTATCAAAGCCAACCAGCTACCAAATGAAATACTCTTAATTGGAGATATTTTAAAACTTAAGTATTGTCACATGAAATTTAGATATAGCAGAAAACAAAGTACAAGAAAACAAGTAAATGACTCACTTGAGATGGATAAGAAAATTTATGTATGGTTATGTAATCAAATTGAATGTAATTAGATTGTATTTGTATACTTTATATATTACCAAGCATGTATTACCACCTAAATTCAATTCCATGACCACGTCACATTTTGGTTTTGAATCCGTATCCATTAAACATCCATTTCTAAATTCTATAACTACTACTTTAATTTTGGTATTATGGTTAGAAGTTCAAAGGAAATCTCGTCCTCGCTGCTTATAAATGTAAAATCAAATTCATTGTTTTAGCCGATATTATGAGGAAACTCAAGGAACGTTATGAGAGGCTAAAAATAACATCCATATTCTAGCCGGTATCTAACAAGAATCGTTACAGACATAATTATGGCTAAATATTGCACTTCGTCCATATGGAGTCACTCATTCACTTCTCAGAAATTATCATGCTTGAATTTAAAAACCTTGGAAATTCTGATGACCTCATTTAAAGTGGATTTACGATGAAAAGTGATTCAAGATTCAGCTGTATCAAAATTTGACTGAAGCATTCAAATCATTTGTCATCATACAAATATTCTGCTCAAAACAACAATCAAAAATGGCAACCTTTATTTATCAAATTATCCCTCCCAATAATGATTGATAATGGTTAATTGGTTAACTTAAGCTAGATTTGGGGGCTAGGGGATAGGTTTGTAAAAACGAATCCAGAGATGTATGTTATCTATAACCCAGTGATCGATTAGTTTTTTTGTTGACGCATTAAATTTCTCTGGTAACAAAATTATGAATAATATGCTACCCTTTAAATGACACTCAAATACAAGGATGTACTTTAATTATGTATATTAGTCCAAAAATAAATTCAACACAATATAGAAGATCGCAACGATGAATGTTAAATTGAGGAATTCATAAAGCATAAAATAAGTAATTGTTCATCAACGTCAAATAATAATTTTAAAAAAACCTCAACGTCTATACGTAAAGCAACAGTAACGCCCTCTCTTGTTCACTTCGAATAGAAATGGAGAAATTGAAGCGATGATTTGAATATTTTAAAGAACAGAGTCTACCAAAGTCATAAGGGGATACATTATTTTTTTAGTTGTTGAACATTCGTTCACAATCATTGCCTTGTGATATGATCACTATCGTCATAGATAGTCCATGAGAGTATTCTTTCAAGACATCTAGTGTTTTCCGACAAATTTCACATTATCTTAGTTTATCGCCTCACCTTTGTCAATAATTCCAAGATTTAAATACCGTAATGATTAGAACAAGTTGTTTTTCTTTATATAACTTTCGATGGAAATTTACTTTTTTTATTTTTGACGTAGTTGACTGAGAATTGTTTACATATAAAAAGAGTAAACTAGTTGAAGTGGAAACGCTGGTGGTTTCCCACCACGTGACTAATACGTCAGAATTCATACTAATCAAATCAAAGGTTCTTACAAATCAGTAAATATAATGGTTATGACTAAAATTCCAAAGGTCGGCCTTCTATGAATTGGTGATTAAAAAAAATAACTCTTCTTTTTGTTTGTATTTTATTCATATAATTAACATAATTATATTTAGCAGAAATAAATGGACGAATAAGTAACAAAATCCAAAATTAATATTAGCCTTGCTGACGTATTACTATAGAGCTGATTTTCTTCCAGGATGATATTCATGTAGCTCACAAAAGTGACGTAATATTTAGTTTACCAACTATACTCTATTTGGAAAGAGCAAAAACCTGAAATTTTTAGTACGGGACTTTACGTCCAAAACTTGGAATATATAAATATACCAATGATAAATAAGTAACTGGAATTTTCCCCATAATTGACCGTACTAAAATGTAAGCGGTTACGTAGATAATGGCCATCCCTTTCTTTCCAAAATTGAAGGATATTTTTATTTCTCTCTCTATTTTAATACTTTCACACCAACCTCTGAATCTCCCCAAAAGTAAAAAGACCCTTACCATCATAGCCGTTGCAATGGGTTTTTCGTAATTAATAAAATATTATTATTGCTTTTTAATATATACAGTTATTTTCATTTAATTATTCACAAATACGAAGTATGAAAAATAAAAATACAAAATATACTAAACTATACATTACTATAATATATACACTATATACAGAACTAGTGGGTGAATTGTTTAAATTAATCATGAGAGGTTCTATAGTTTGATCTATAATATTGTCTAATTCCCACATTTTTTCTTTCTCTTTGATAACATGCTGAATGCATTTTCGCCAGTTTTCAGCTGTAACGTTTTTTAAAGCTTCGTTTAGTAATTTTCTAACGTCCTTTAATTTAAATGCTGTGTTTTTCCGAGCTACTTCGCCTTCAACTTTGGCCCATATCAATTCGTTGGGATTGAGTTCACAGTGATGGGGAAGAATATTATATTTCTTTTGGGGATTTTTATTTATTTTGACAATTGACAAAAGATCGTTTTTCACCAAGTCATTGTTGAATTGTTTTTGTTTTAACCAATTATTAATGTCTTGTTTTCTCTATGACGTCGTAGGTAGACTTTAAACTTATCTGGCAGTGTCAAGAACAATTACAGATCCGGCTGGAATAAGATCTAGCATTTGTATGAAGTATTCCTCGAAAACATCTGCATTCAGAAACTCGTGATAGTCACCGTTTTTTTTTTATTCAAATAACAGTGGGCCACCATCAACAAAACCACTGTCACTGCCAATATGTGCACTATTAATCGTCTGCCTTCCTCTGATGGAGCTCTCAATCTTGTTGATAGTCCCTCCAAGCAAGCTTGTCTAAAACCGTCTTATATTGCCATATTTTTCCTACCGTGTGCCTCTCATTAACCCAAGTCTCATCCAAATAAAAATAGTTTTTCCTTCCTCCCGGAGTTTCTTAATCGTCCATAAATAAAGACCTTCTCCAACACACGATTTTAAATATAATAACAAAAATTTAGTTCATGTAAAACCTGCCAAAGCTTATTTTTGCTGATTAGTGGCCATACGTCTTCCATAAAGAACGCCAAAATTTTATCAATGGTAGGAATTTTCTTTTTAAAGTGAAATGAGATGACTTTCCTGCGGATTGCATATTTGTAATCTTCATCAATATAAACCGTTCGCCTCCCTGGCCGAGACTTTGGACCACTTAAACATCCACTTGTTTTCCTTTCCTTACCTGACCTGTCATCTTCGAACACATACTTGTTAGATCATCCACACTCACTGAAGGGTACTGATATTTCAATGCATCATATACCTTTAAAGCCATGCCTTTCTCGTTAACAGAGAGTGCATGCGTCTTCACTTTATGTATTGAAGTATAGTTTTCGAAGGTCGACCTATTGAATATTCACTAAAGTTTTGTAAACCTTTGTGTGACAAACACTGCGCTAAAAATGCAGTTGTGTGTTGAGAAATTTCTTTTATAGAACTTTTTCTTAAACTGAAACTTGTCAATAATCATTTAAGTATACCTCATATTTTAATCCTATATTACCCTCTTGCAAAATGCTTGATGCTATAAATGGAATGCAATGGAACTTTTGATAAGACAAAATGTATTCTAGACAGTTTATAGCTTTAAGATCACGACCTACCAAACAATACTATGAAATTAAGATCGAAATCGCCTCATTGCTGCTTGTCTTCAAGAGCACTATGAGTTTCTACGGGAATTTCAATACTAGTCCAAAGGTAATTCTTTTCATGACCAAAACATAGATTAAAATAGTACAAATTGGAGATATGTGTTTCAAATTTAATCTCTTTTATACTTCATGGGACTATTTGGAATCAGTATATTTTGACTCTACCAATATTACATTCAGTTGAATACGTTGATGATCGGTCAGAACTATAGTTATTGCCCCTACATCTCTTTATCCAATGCACCAACGTGCACATATGTTTGCGAATGAGTAGAGTAACAGTAAATCTTTCTATTTGCGATAGGACAACGTGAAGCAAGTAAAGCAACTAAATAACAGATGATCCTCAAACTACGTGTCCTACTAACAATGGCTATTGGACATTTATTTTACAAACAAAGCGGCAGAAGCATTTTGAAATGCACGTCACAAATGACCTTTTAAAAAATTATTAGATTTTTAACTGTATTATTAACATAAACATCTTCAAATAATATTACCAATATACTACACAGATATGCTTGAGAACTTTTATTCCTTATTTTGCAATTTCTTTAAGCTCTATCTGTTTATAAATATTCCCAATAATCATCATTCATATTTCGTATCCCAAGCTCACTTTATAAATACGCTACTGACCTATACCAACTGGGAATTCTAAGTTGTATAACCCTTGTTTCATTGTTTTGCACGACAGACTTGTCAATTGCTTGCACCGATCTCGTAATATGCCGGATGTACCTCTTGTAATGTGTATTCCCCTTTTATATTTTAAGGTACTTAAAACAAAGGAAAAGCGCACGAAACCGTGTTTGCTAAAGAAGTCCTTAGCTCATATGACGTCATTGTAAAATAAAAAAGAAGCAGGTTTGTTTTAATAGTGCAATATAAAGAGCACGCAAGGCGTGAAAAGAATTCTTGTAATTATTTTACATCTTCAAATAAACTTATCTTCTTTATAAATTCAAAATGTCAGTGCATGGGTGAATTACTTTTTGTTATTGATTTTTTAAAATGTATAAAAACGAATATGATTGATGTAATGTAAATGAAAAATTGATTCTCCAAAGAGAACTGAGAGGAAACTAATAAAATATTTGGTAGTACATTAGATTAATCTATCTTGCTCCATCGGCGTAACATTTCCAAACATTTCATTCAATTTGTTCTGCTATCGTGGATTGAATTAATAACAAAATCCTAATTCCATAATCAATTGAAAAGTTCAGAGTAAACTCAATTTATTCATATTACGAGGGCCATTTAAAAAATAAGGAGCGTTATGGTATCAGAAAAAGTGGTGATCAAAAGTAGGAGGTACATGAGAGTTGGATGCCCAGTAGCAAAAGAAGACAGGAATCTATATATTTTGTACTTTTTACCGTGTACAGTCACACGTAGTTAGTAAAAATTTGATTGCCACCAAAAACAAAACTTGTAAATAACAAAGTTTTGCAACTCTGTTCTTCTGCCATAAAAAGTCGTGAGATTGCAAAATCACACTAACTTAGTTGCGAGACTTGGTTTTTTTCACAAGTTTTTAATATTAATATGGTCATTATAAGATGTTGTTAGATTGGCTGATTAGATAATAACTTGAGACAGATGGTCACTTAAGTAGGGACTGAATAAATCAACGGACATGGTACTTTTTACGGTACACTGACTGACTCCCGAGACTAGGTTTTTTTACAAGTTTTGGTTTTGAGACATCTCATTCTTTTGTAGATAGACCTCCTTTTTTCATTTCCAGTACCCTCTACTTCTTAAATACCAGCAACGCATTTGCTTTGAACCCACTCTCTATCTTATGAGCTATTCTTCTTTTTGAAGGTAGTCTTCCTCTTTTTCTTTTCTGGTACTACTTCTTAAGCTTCACCTACAGTTCTTTGAAGCCACTCCCTGTGTCTCGGAGGCTTTGATGTTACAATTTTTGACGGTAAATGCTTTTTAGTCTATTGTATTCACAAATTGAAGATTCCTGTGCTTTAATACTTCCAAAGTCGACATCGGCCTATTACATCTAACGAACTCAAATTCCAAAATATTTTAGTTTTTCGTGATATACATATATACTTAACACTAATTGTATTCAAAATTTGAAGCTTCTATGTCTACTAGAGTTTGGATAATCGGTCAATCAATAAGTGACAAAATTAAGAACTTTGACTAATTATAATTCTCAAACTACTCGTTCAAATTGAATGAAATTCAAAGTATACGGTGTTTATACAATGTTTGCTTGGTTACTAGAAATATAGACTTCTAGTTTAATCTACAAGAAAGTTATAGGGGGTCGAAAATGACCTTAACTGCTTCGAGAAAAGAATGGCACAGCCATGCCGCTTTTTTGCTCGACTTGACGTACCTTCTGATTCCAACAGAAATATTTCCCACCA
Source organism: Diorhabda carinulata (assembly GCF_026250575.1). Lineage (NCBI taxonomy): Eukaryota > Metazoa > Arthropoda > Insecta > Coleoptera > Chrysomelidae > Diorhabda > Diorhabda carinulata. Next base: position 41,876,698 of record NC_079472.1, read on the forward strand.
ATATCTGTGCGTTAATCCTAACGAACCGTGATAAAATAATTTAAAAAATAGGATAAATTAAAAAATATATGGTTAACAAAAAAAATAACAAAGTTTTTACTGCGAAATTATAAGTGCAACACTACAATTCATGACACGTGAAGCCCAGGTCCAACTAATCCGTTATCTAAGTTAAAAACGTACTTTATGTTGAATGCATTAATTTATAATTGGTTTGTCCCAATAATTTTAACTCAAAATATTTAGCCTTATATTTTTGTGATAAATATCTTAATTAATTAAAACATTTTGTTTTACCTTAATTATAAGCTTAGCAACTAAAATAATTAATAAATAGAGAAACCCGTGTTACTCAACTAGACGTAATTTTTTTCCAATAATTCTACATCGTTATTGTTTCTAATTTTCGGCTTCTCCATCATACACTTTACGAGATAAAATTACCCAAAACAAAATCAAGTAATTTAGTAAGAAGCTGTTATTAAACCTTTCAGAATCTACAGCTTCCACCTTAGTCGTCCCACTTAACGTCTGGATATCCCTCGAATACTTTAAAATATGTAAAAATATGTGTCTTTGTTTTGAATAATTAAGCAATATATAGATTCAAAATTAAATTTAAATCTTTACCACGTGCACTTTCAACACTCATAGGCTATCGTAGTAATACAACATCTAGGAAACCATCCTCAAACTGAACGAAGTCATTTCCTCACATAACTAAAGATTTTTTCAATAATCATTTTAGAATGATTTCCCTTTTTTTCTTACATGTATGTTCTAGACCACGATAGCTCATAATTTTCATTCTATTTTTGTAGGTTCTCTGATGATAGGAAAAACATAAGGAATTATAGTTCAATGAATAGTTCTCATTTCCAAATTTGCTGTAATCCTCAATACTCTAGCTCGTGTTTGATCTGTAAATTGTCCATGATATTTATCTAGTTGTATAATAGATTCTAGATGTTAAATAATTGTTATTGAGCAGTTATCAACGATTCACTCCCTCACACAAATTTGGCACTAAAGTTTCATACTAATTATGTATTTTTATGCTGGAATGCCGAAGAGTAAAAATAACCGCAAACCTCAATAACAGATCAGTGAAGCTGCTGCATAAACCAATGAAACAACCCGTCAGCTGATCGTATATTACCCATTGGTCTACCAAGGTAGAAAGGATCTTTCACTACGATCCGATTAACTCGATCATTTTTCGAACAACAATCAGCATGATTCGGTTTCCAAGTTTACGAACATTCAGATCATCTGGTCAACCTGATCATACTTTCTTAAAAGTCGTTGGTAAAAACGAGCAGCTGACGGGTAATTTGGATTGTTTTTTGAACCTAAAAGTTATTAATTCCCGTGATTTGTTTAGAAATTTGTTATAAACTATACTTGAGAAAATACATAAAATCTATTACACAACTCAATTAAGATCTAAAAATACAGAAAAAATATAAGTTATAAATTAATCACGGAATAAATTAATAAAAATGGGCGATTTTTGTAAGAGTAAGATTAAATTTGAAAACGAAACGCGACATTCGGAAACTCCAAAGATCGCTCTGGATTAGTAACCACAATCAAATGATAGATAATCTACATGATCCCGGAATGTAATGCTGTTAATGTTTCAAGTATTGGTAAAACTGATTCAAACAGCGTTCATTGAGATACCAATAATAAGAAATGATTAGGGTTTGCTAGGTAAAACATTTTTGTAACGCCTTCTATATTCAAGATAAAGGCAGTTAAAGAAAAACAACTTTGTCAAAACTACTGTCAACATTGTAATGAAATATGTTTTGGGCGCTGATACATGCCATGAGTTATTTTTTATATCCGACTCTCAAAGAGGAAGCTAGTTACACGATTCGTATCAAATATTATTGTACATCACTTTTTAAGGTTAGATTTTTAATCATGATCTGAAGTGCACTTAAACATTATTCAATTTTACACCAAAAAAGTAATTTTGAAATAATGAAGTAATAACCGATATGAAATAATCAAACAAAAAAATTGAGAGAAAAAATAAGGACATGTGCGGTGGAGGTATCATGCCTAGAAATAGAGATCTTCGCACCGTTGAACCTTCTTATATCTCAAATAAGTGAGTGTTTAAAAAATTTTATTTTATCATGATGGAAAATTGAACCTGTAATTTTGATTATATACTTTTAAAAGATATTTATAAAAGATAAAAAGAATACAACTACCGTCTAAGTAGCGACCTCTATGAGAGTGAGATATAAAAAAAAATCATTTAATGTATCAGCTTCAAAAACATATTTCAAATGGGTCAACTTTTTTTGAAACACTTTTATAGTATCTTTTCTTCTTTCATAATATGTCACATGAGTGCTTATACAATGCTCGCATAGTTTTTGCCGCGAATAAAACGCGAGCTATGTTAACAAATAAACACACTGGTATTCTGGGACTTGATGCAAAAAATTCGGAAGTTGGTAGTTTCCGAGCTATAGGCATTTAAAGTTGCAAAATCATAACTCATATTTAAGTATATTTTCTAAATTACACATTAAAACATTATGAACTTTCAATGGATGATTACGTATGTCCATGGAGTGTATTTGACGAAGTAAATAATTCCACACTACTATCTGAAGGCCAGGGGCTAATGCCCTGTACTATCCAGTGAATTAGCAGAAACGAATTTTTGAATCGATTTTCCAACATTTAATTGTTCAACTCGATAAAATTTACAACAAGCCTATCGAAGAAGTAAGCAAATTAATTATGGAATCCCTATCAGACGTGTCGTCAAAATACCTTTATCAACAAAGGCTCAAAGAGAAAATTGCTGCTAATAATATCCAAGAGACAGATGACATCGAAACAGCATGGACAAAACTAAGAACTAATATACTACAAGCAGCAGAAGAAGCCTGTGGAAGAAGGACTATAAAAAAAGGGGTAAGAACAAATACAAAACCGTGGTTTAGACAAGAAGTCAAGATCCTAGTCGAAGAGAAAAGAAAATCGTACCTGCAATACAGATCCAATGCAACAACGTATAATGACTATAAAGCTGTAAGAAATAGAGTCAACGAAAATATTCGAAAAATTAAAAGAGATCACTGGGAGAAGTTTTCGAATGATATGGAACATGACTTATATGGGGGACAGAAAAAAATGTGGAATCTTCTGAGGGATAGGAGAAAACCAATAAACGAATACATACAAAGCACAAAAATCACGGCAGAGGAATGGGAAAGACATTTTGAAAAACTTTATAGTTCAACACAAATTAACGTATCAGTACAGGAATTACCCTACGAAGATGAAAACAACAATGGAATACCAAATAGGATTTTCTCCCTGCATAAAATACAACAAATGATAGCCAAGATAAAGAACAGAAAAGCCCCAGGCATCGATGAAATAACAAACGAAATGATCAAATATGGAGGCGACACACTGTATGATGAACTACGATCCCTCTTCCATAAAATACTGGAGGTCAAAAATGTACCATCTGAATGGAAAAAAGTATTCTGATACCGAATTTCAAAAAGGGAGAAACAACCGATCCCCAAAATTATCGAGGCATTAGCCTAATGAGTACGGTTCTGAAACTATTCACTAAAATCTTAGCAGAAGAAGTAATGTCTACCGGGATATGTGAAGAACAGCAAGGTTTCAGAAACAACAGATCTGCTATAGATGCTATAATTATAATGCGCCCAATAACTGAAAAAGCCATAGAGTTTAATAAGGCAGCCTTTATTTGCGATATTCAGGATGTAGTAAGATGGGCAAGGAGCCGCAGAAGACAATGGAGAGACCATGTTGACAGAATGCCAAATGGACGGTTAGCAAAAATTGCAAAAGAAAAGAAACCAGACACAACTCGACCTCCTGGACGACCACCTATAAGGTGGTATGGAAGCTGGTCCTCAGCAACCCAACTACTCCTGGCGAACCCTTGATGAAAATACAGGACCTAGTCCTAACGTAAGAAGAAGAAGAAGAACTCGATAAAATTTATAATTTATGAGATATGTAGATTTCTCCATAAAGAGACATTCTGAAGAAAATTATCATATATCGTAATTATTTATTGAAAATACTTACAGAAGGTATTGAAACACAACCAAACATTTCCAATTGAACTGCATACTGTAGAACATCGTGTTACTTACGTAAGGAAAAAATTGAAATATAGGAAAACTCAGTTGGTTTACCTACAGCTTATGAAATGAAAACAAAAAAAAACTATAATAAAATTTCGAAGTGGGCACCTTGCAATTTTACACACTTCTGGAGTCTACGAAGGATATTATCTTGAATTTGGAAAAGCATTCCAGATTCTACCTTATAGCGTCACAAACACAGTAAATTCTATCGATGTTTTGTTTTGTATTTAATTCAGGGGAACGTGGTGGCCATGCAAATGGACCTCCCTGATCAATCTACCTATTGGGAAAAATATTATAAATGAGTTTTCACCTTATTTAGGAACCGGGGAGGGTCGGAGGGTCTTCATTATGCATGAACCACATGTCTTTATGAATGTTTAGAATAATATCATATGGGTGGAAAATAATTTTGGAGAAAAAATATAGCTGACCATTCAGGTTATTATCAAAAAAATATGAACCTACTAAATCATTACCCACTATTTCTGCTCACACATTAACAAAATAGATGTTGATTTTTTGTTTGAATTGTACCGTGAGGACTTTCATCTTCCCATAAATGTAAATTATGCTATGAATAGTTGTCGTTATCACGTTAAATTGTAGTAACATTTTGTGTACGCTAGTTGAAGGATCAACATCAACCAACTGCAACTCATGCATTTTGCTCCTAAGCTGATGTTCGTATAATTCGTTGTTGACCTTCGCCACCTTTTTTGGTAAGACACTTCTTTAAAAAAATATTTCATGAAAAATAATGGAAACTAGTTTACTTAATTTATGGATACAGATCTGTTTCCAAGTAATGTTTGATTGTGTTTTAATACCTTCCCGTTTTGGGAATATCTTGAAAGTTATATGCCACACCGGTAAACACAAGGATTGATTGATATAATAGATTCCCATTGTGACGCTATAAGACAGAATCTTGGAATGCTCTTCTAAGTTCAAAGAAATATCCTTTTTAGACCACACCATCTGAAAGTTGTTCGTTCTGTATTCATTTACATACCCAAAGTTGCATTTTGAGCGTTCCATGTAATTAAAGCGACAGTTCCGTACTGCGAAACACTCTGGAGTAGACAACTTTAACTTCCTTAAATATGACTCTAGCCATTTCAATGTGGACAGTTGACAGTTTCACTTCGATAATTTTGCATTATCTTAAATTTTTAATTTTCTGAAATAATTTGTTTTATCCGAAGTTTTGTCTAAATTAATGAATAACAATGAATGATGATGAAAAAGAAAACATCAGCGATAAAGAGTTACTGGAATCCACGCCACCTGATATCACCGAAGAAAGCAATGCGGCCCTTCTCAATTCGTTGCCGGATACATCTGGTGCAAGGTAAGAAAAACAGTACGAACTCTTTATGAAGTTGTATCACCAGAAAAAATTATAAATAAAATGTGTATAATTCTCTATTATTTATTTTCTTTCCTCATTGCAATTGAAAAAGTTTTGGATCTTATGCGTCGTCTAAAAAATGTTGTGTACGCCGCGGCTGAAATACTACATTGTAATTTTCAGACTCATCCAACAAAGCCCAATTCAAACATTTATTATAGTTTTATTTTTTGTTTTATTTGAAAGTTGTAGATGCTAAACAACTCCTTTTTTCTACATTTCAATTTTTTCCTTATGTAAATAACAAGATGTTTGATGGAATGCAGTACAATTAGAACTGCATTGGCATGTACAACGATCTAAAATTTACACATCTCCTAAACCATAAATTTCATGTAGTTGAACAAGGAGTACCTTTTTGTTTAAAAATCAACTGAATTATTAACCATGTCAAATAGTAGTGTAGAATTATTTATTCTTTCATTCACAAATCATTTAATCATCCATCAAAAATTCATAATGTTCGAATGTATAATTTGGAAAATATATTTGAATATAATTTCTAGTTTCGCAACTTTGAAGGCCTACAACTCAAAAACGAGGGGTCGCATAAAAGTTTTTTTTCATGTCATAGCATTATTTTCACGTCATCTACTCACTTCCGAGTTTTTTTTGCATCAAGTCCCGAAACACCCTGTATATGTATACAATATACGAGTACATGTATTCAATAACATTACAGTAATTATATAATAATCTAGTTATTCAGTTGATACGTCAAGTTTCAATTATTCTGTTATGAATTGTTCTCCGTGGAATTTGTATTATCTGTAATAGTGTATAGTAGTGCATCTCTAATTAGTATTTGACTAAACTGTTTGCTAATTAGATTCCTATTATACTTGCGATTCCGTTATAACAGATAATGTACAATTGAAAGTGATTTCGCGTATGAAATGAGACTATTTGAATGTAATACGTCTACAGACTATATTCAATAAATAAACCAATTTGGCTCTTCGGTATTAGCTGAAGACAATCAAATAATTATCTAATAGCACCAGAATAGTACATGAGTGTTGTATATTAAAGTAGTTAAACGATTCTGCCCAAGCTAAGTAATGAGAATTACAAAGGTAGCTTCATAGATACCTAGTCTGAGCCAAAGATAGCAGTAGTTGTTTGGAAAATATAACATAATCTATGAAGCATATCTTTAGAGTTTCAAGATACCAACTTGCTAAGTATTTATTTGGCAGGCAACAATAGTGAACTTTTTCAGTGAATTTGAAAGAATATGGAAAATTAGTCCTCATTATGTGATACAATATTGTTACTTGAGAGGCTCAACCAATGTCGGACCTTTCATTTACAAAATATTGAGTAGCAAACTTTAAACAAGACCGAGTCCACTACTGAATGGGTGAAAAAAACACACAAAGCGATACTGGTCTAGCAGGCATAGAATGTATTTCAAAAATTGCAGGAAATTGTATATTATCTGAAAATTTTAACACAAGAAAGCTGAGTGCCACGTTTGCTTACCATCGCCAAAAACAGCGTAATGAAGATATTGTGGTCAACATTTTCTAATTAAAATCCGATATTTTGGAGGTACCTCAATCAAATTGGACACAGAATTATTTCAAATTTATAAAAGAGATATATTTTATTAACAATAAAAATATCAGGAATACTTATTTTATCACGGTTAGTTCCCAAATATAAATAGCAACCCTTGTACTGAAAGATTAGTACATCCGATTAGATAAGATTTTCATTCAATAACATGAAGCACTTATAACTCGAAATGAAAAGTGACATTGATAGCCACGGCATTAAAACCCGAAACCAACAAACGAAGTTGATTAGCACAAGCAAATAAATCAAAATTATCCGAAAATATTTACCTGATCCAAAAAAGATTCGAATTATTCTACAGACAACTAAAATAATTCCTGACTATATATTTGGATAACAAAAATGGTTAAGAATTGAACAAGCTGATGTAACTGACCAATAAAAGAAAAGGTCTGTATAGCTTCTTAAGAATGACTCAAGAAAAATAAGTAATTTAATTAAGGAAGTAATAAAACTATTAAGGATCTAACAAGGAGACGAATTTTCCTGTGTAGAAATCAAAGCAACAGTTCCTTTCGAAAGTATATGTGCTTTATTTTTCAAATAATTGTAATGATGTAAAACATAATTACATTGTACGGGCTGGAAATAAGCCCAAAAATGATTGATAAAAAGTAAACGTACACTCTAGCAAAAGCAAACCAAAGAATATGTTCAAATCGTTCTCCACTGTATACTTAACAATTACTAACTACTGACAAAAAATGGAACTTATTCAATCTATTTTCCACTTTTAGTTCTGAAGGTTGCTGATTGAATAATTTTTTGGCATTGGAGATGAATGAATTTTTCACCAGATCAGAGGTGGGTATTGTTTAGTAAATGTCAAAATTTTTTCTCCTGGAAATCACAAAAGCCGAAGCCATGAAAAATGTATTATAAGTGAGATATATATTTCATTAAGAACAGATAATAATGCAATAGGACAATAGTTACTAGTGTTTTTTCCGCCACCCTTGTGCAGCGGAACAATTATAGATGTTTTGAAACAGCTAGGGAAAAGCCCCCGTTGATTAGACGACGTAAAGTGTTAATCATCACTTCTGGGAAATTTAAGAATAACTAGCTGATAAACCCATCGATGTCAGCTCAAATCTACCTACAGGTCTAAGAAACGAGGAAAGAAAGAGCATCACGAATTGGAGATATTTTAGAGCTAATATTCTTACTAACGTTCACGAAATAATTGTTAAGTTCATCTGGGTCGAGGTCTATAGTGTTTGATGAACGCGTTTTGTTCCTCAAATTATTGATAACAGACCAAGTTTTTTTCGAGGAGTTCTTAGTTCTAGAGATGCGATTGTTGAGTTTTGATAGTTTTCCGTTACGATACAATAATTTTGATTGATTATTAATATAATTGAGTATTTGAGGATGGTCTGTGAAGTTACATTGAATTAAATCGGGTGATCAGTCCACTGTTCCTCTTCTTCCGTTCCATTGATTTAGAAATTTTCTTTCGAAAAAATTGGACTTAATTTCGTTTATAAGACATGTCAGTTCAAAGCATTCTCCTCACCTAATTTTGTATAATTTTGGTAATCACATTTTAGTATTATCCTTATAGAATCTAGCTGTGCGATCATAGTCATCTTTAATTAATTCAAGGTTAAGACACACTTTATATGTATTATATTTTTCAATATTTGATACCTATTAATACCCAAATTTTTAAAGCTAGATAATCCCTGCATTGTTTAATTTAATTTAATTGTTTAATCAATTAAGGTAAACCGCTGCATCTCAGAAACTAATGATGGCACCATCGATTTATGAATTTTAAACTGTTTATCTCTTATATGTTTGTATTATTATTAATGAATTGAAGGTAATTATTTCAATATGCAGGAATATTGTCTTTCATCGAGTTATATATTTGTTTTATCGATTTTTCACAAAAAACCATAGATAGTTCAAAGAAGCTTGTTTCATATTCAAAGCTTCAAAATGTTTATAGATTTTTTGAATGCCCAGCAAGCTCAAGACGATCTTAAAATACCCTTTAGCCGTTTTCAAGAAAGGGTAGCATCCGCTTAGTCGGCTTCAATACTCTAAAACTAATTATTGTAGATATTGAGGTCATATACACAGCCACCCAAAGAATCTATTGTGTCTCCCTTCCTTCCTGGGATATTGGGGAATCCAGTGTTTACAGTTGATCCTCCTAGAAAGTTTCAAATGTGGGATCACTATAGCTGCCAGAAATCTTCGTCTCCTATTTCATACACTCCCAGGTACAGAGCGTCTTCAGGTGTTCAATGATAGGACTCCTGTTAGTATACGTAGGTTTTTTTTTTACTTAGATTGATACATTCAGCAGATCTTCTCTTGTTATAGTTTCCCATGTCTTTGTCTGTCTTAAACTCTGTAGGTTGATTCAATAATTTGCTTTGCTCATATCTTTCTTCTTTTCCAATGCTTTTTCTATTGTTCTGTAACTGGTATCACAGAAGGGTTCGGGTCCCATGCTTTAAAAAACTAATTAAAAAAGTTTAATTTGCTTCTTCCAATTCACTACGACTATTTAAATTTGCAAAGTGTTCGTAAATATATTTGTAGAAGAAATAATATAATCATTTATTCCTATATCGGAATTCATAAAATGAGATCAACGACATTTCAAGCCGTTAAAGAGAAAGCAAGAATGAAATTTATCGACACAATAGATCAATAGATCAATATTAAAATAAGGCCCCTGGTAAATAATTGTGTAACTTCCTGTAACTTACCCTCAAACTAGATGAAATGTGGGAATTGACAGAAAAACAAATGGTAACGTAAAAATTAACAATGAAAAATAAGTGTACGTACATAGAAAGAGCGTATATTGTGGAAAAGATTCACAATTCGATAATTATTGTAGAATCAACCATTGTTGTCATTATAAGCAAATATCTATTGTGCATGCTATGTTCAATAATAAACTATGTATAACTATCTAGAACATTTCTTTAACTAAAGTACGTGTATGTTATGTTAACTACAGTTCAATTTGAATATAGTGATGCAAGTAACAATAACTCAAAATTTTACATTGAAAAAAAACTATAACCGACTGGGCTTTTGATGTGCGACAACTTCTCGAGTTGTATTCATTGTCATTTATTCTTTTAAGTTAAGCGCAAACATTTCCAAAGCTGGGACTCATAAAAAAACTCCTTATTTTGTTTCTTAAAACTTTTATTTAAACTATTTGATCATAAAATGTGAATTACCCAAAGGTTATTTATCTTTAGATATCAATTCAAAAGTTATAGTACCTATTAAAAATATAGAAAAAACATTCAATAAATTGATTTACCAATTGAACCGCGATATATATTCTCACAAACCGAAACTCATGACTCGAAGTCCTAAATCAAACTATTTCCTGATTATCCAGGGATGGTATTATTTATTCAATGAACTACAAATTAAGTGGGGTCATGCAACCCGTTGTTCAGGAGTATACTTCGTAATATAAAATGAAATCTAAACAATTTCCATAACTAGATATCAACAAGTTTCAGCAAGTTACAAATCAGAACAAACATTTGATGAAATCAGTTTAATTAAAACAGGCTCAATATTAATAAATAGGCTAGGACTAGAGGTAATGAAACGAAAATTACGATATTATCGGTTTGGTGCCATTTCTATTGCGTACAAGTTGCAATTCTAGGAAGAAATGAGTTTCTGATCTGCTATTCTGTCACTTGCCAAGGATTTCTTAGTTATCCCATATTTTATTTTCCTTAAAAGTTTTTCAAATGTTTCATCCATTGTCAAATATATTTTTGTGTGTTTCCTCGTCTAATTATACAACTAAACTCGAGTTTCCCTTGTTCTATCTAGCCAGGGCTTGGCCCACCAATGCCTAGGTGCTTTTTCCTGCCCATCAGATTCCAAAAGCAAGGCAGCAGCCGACTACTTTTACTTATTCACTTTACCTACCTTTATTATTTTAATTTTTAAACCGCCCACAAAATACAAAATAAAATTTGAGGGAGGTTAGGAAATTATTTACTTTTCTTATGGAATTTTGAGACTTGCGTAATATCAAGTAACGTACAATATTCGTCAATGTAATATTTTGATCTGCATGCAATTACTTGCACGTTGGAGATATTGGCGCTCCAGAGCCCCCTAAAAATGAGGGCTCTTAGTAAAGGCTTATTCAACTTAAGTCAGAGCGAGGTACTACTACTTAAGTAGGATGCGTTAAATAATATATCGTAATCGAGAGACATTCACCGTTTATAAGGAAATGTGTGTTTTTAACAATATTAGTAAATGAATAATAATTATATGACTACATCTTCCACAAATTGATGTTCGATTTCAAACACCCACTGATTTTAACTGCTGTGTATAGCTCACCCGCTTAATCTTCATTCGCAAATGATGTCTCTTAACTATGTCTCGATAGTGCTGTGAAAGCAATATAAAAAGAACCTTGTTTCCAAGTAATATAATGTGATATTGAGACATTGGTGTAAAGAAGAGATGTAAAAATTCAATCGCGGTACTTCAAGAGACCTCTATAAGATGGTAACAGAAACAAATCGCATAAATTTCATATTGCATGAACATTCGGCTGTCAAAAATAATTGTTCGCGTTGGATACTGCAGAATTTGACAACTGCTTAAAAAAAAGCTCGTGAATTATAATTTTCGGTACTCGAAAATTATTTTTAAAAATTTATTTTACACAAAATTACAATAATTTTATGAAGTTGAATGAATACAATTAATCTCACAGGCGAACTAACTAATATTCATTAAATGAACTATATATTCATTAGCGATACATATATTCATTGCCTGAACTATATATTCATTACCAAGTTGTTTACAATAATTCGTATTTATAATAAAATAATTGCTAATGAAGTGTTTACGATATTTAATACAATTGCGTTTTATAAAAATGTCCTTCTAGAATTTTCTTCATGTAACTCGTGTCGATTGGTGTAAAGGCGAAAAAATTCAATCGCGGTGCTTTCAAAGACATTTATAAAATCGTAACAAGAGACAAATCATGAATAAAGCTAATAAACCCGAAGCTAAACAGAATCGCTTGAATGAGTCTCCAAAGATGAGCCAAATCCAACAAAAGTTATTCGACCACGAAGCACTTCGAAGCCAATGGTCGCCTGTTTTTTCGGAATAACTAGACATGTCGCCGCCGCTTGATTTAAGCAACGTAGAACGGTCAATCCTGAATGGTACACCAGCATTTTTTTACCAGGAATACTGAAGAAAAAATCTGGAAACCAATAGCAGAAGACGAATCATTCTCTACCAAAAGTTATGTGTTCAAATAAGTTCAAACAAAAATATTTTTGGACAATCCAAACGTCAAATTGTAATATCAACGTTTTTCTAGGCCTGTAGAAGCGGTTGATTCGTTCAATTCACATGTTTTGGAGGTACCTCTATCAAAATCAATAATACTATATCCAAGTAGTGGCAAATTGCAAAAAGGCAATTAATGATAGAGACATGAAAATTGGTATGTTGGGCAGTGATGTCAAACGAAAATTTTAGAGATCGGGAGACCCTCGAAATTCGCCACAGGAGGGGCGGGGGATCGATTGAGGTTCCACCGCCCCGTGAAAAAATCGGGTGAGCAATTTTGACGTTTTTAGGGTCGATTTTACATATTTTGACCCTCCTGAACAAGAATATGTCATTACTTTCGAGATCCGAACTCGATAAGTGCCCAAAATTTCAAATTGAAAATCTCCCCAATTGCCGATTTTTGTCAAAATTACGTCAAAATTGCGGTTTTTCTTCAATAGACCGAATACATTTTTCAAGATCGAATTTTCAATCCGATATTCGAGGTCAAATATGATATTTTAACGTATATATGTGTTCAATATATCGAGAGGGGGAGAAACAGGAGGTACTGCAAGTTGCCTAGTTTTGAGGATTTTTCATATTTTTATACGTTTTTTGAATATTTTCTTCTCTGTACAAAATGAGAGGAATTTTGAAGCATTACAAATAGTAGATATGGTGACTAGAGAACTCGAACAATGAGCCTATTCGTTATTAAGCCTTTTACTACATTTTGTTTAGCATTTAAGGAGCCACATTTTTTGTTTTTTTTTAGAGCATATTTAACGAATCTTTATTTCTTAGCACAACCGCGTTCATTTCTTGTCTTTAAGAAGGAATGATGGGAGAAGGAATCTATCCCAATACTGAAGATTCATCGAATATGCTCAAAAAAAAAACAAAAATTGTGGCTCCTTAAATGTTCAGGAGGGTCAAAATATGTAAAATCGACCCTATGAACGTCAAAATTGATAACTCGACTTTTTCACGGGGGGTGAAACCACAAAAATCCACGCCCTGCCCCTCCTATGGAGAATTTCGAGGGGCTCTCGATCTCTAAAATTTTCTTTCGACATCACTACCCAACATACCAATTTTCATGCTTTTATCATTAATTGCCACGTTTTCTTTAAAATTCACTGTTTGCCATTGCAGTAAATTATAAATTTATTGATATTTGATTTCTTAAATCATGCCGCAGGTTAAGTGCTATTCCAGGTTTTATCAGTAGACATGAGCAAGAGTATAGTTTCAGATAGGGTTCGTGGGTTTGCAAGAAGGAAATGGCTGGATCTAGAAATCAAATATATATACAGTAAATGAATTATTCTTAAAATAGAAGCAAACAGACTTTACAAAAAACTAACACATAAATTAAGCGATTTGAAATTTGAAAACTGGTGTAAGTTTCAAAGAAACATATTCAGAGTCATTGATTCAAAATTTAAGAAGAAGATGTCTGTTTTAAATAAGATATTGAAACCACAGCCCAAGAATATTTCTTTAAAGCCTATCAACATTGCTGAAAACCTTTTTCTCCAGACGTTTGACATAAAAGAGATGGAGTTATTGAATAAGCTTTTGAGTTTTGCTGTTACAGACGATGGCGATCTAAGCAAATTGATTGGATATATCGAAAGTTTTATTCAGTATCTTCATCATAACGATAGGAATTGTGTTCGGAAAGCGTCTAGAATTCAAATCACGAAAAATATGTCTATTTAGAATAGAAATGCATCGGTCAGCAAAAGAGATTTGAATACTGTCAAGAGTTTGAGGACGAAATATTGTTTTTACTTAAAAGCATATAAAGGAAACAAGGTTGTTATAATGGACAAGGAGGACTATTTCGAGAAAGTGGACGGCCTAATCTAAACAGCAATCTAAACACCAAAATTTTAAATAATCCTCTGAAAAAAATGATCACACAAATGTGGTGGAAACACTTAAAAATCATAACAACCTTGTCAACGGTACACTCAGGTATAAGTTATCCGTAAGTAACCCAACGCTGTCAAAGCTTTATTGCCTTCCTAAAATTCACAAACCTGAGAAAGCAATGAGACCTATTTCTTCAAAAGCCTGTACACCTAGTTATAATGTTTCCAGAGTTTGAAACCCTAATTCTAATCTCCTATGATATAAGTTCATTATTTCCCAGCTTGCCGATCCCGCAGACCTATGAGCACCTTGAGGACTTAGGGAGATCTAATAATCTGGAAGCTGATGTAATCGAAGAATATTTACAATTAACGTAAACAGATTAATAGACCGTCATAAGTTTAAGGAATCTTTATGTAAAACCACTTTTTTCCAAAATCAAAATGCAAAACAAGAAAAAATTGCCCTAGTACTTTTCAATCCTGAGATTGAAAGGAATATTTAACAAATTGATATATAAATCTAGAAATAAAAATTGGTAGAAAAATTCGGTATAAAACAGATAAGTCAAGTTATTAGGTTTTAGTACTTTTAGTTCACCTTCATTCTCTAAAGACGATAACTTGGTTATTGAAACGCGCATCAGAAAGTGTAATTGTGAGTGTTGGTGTAATAGTAATGTAAACAATTTGTACAGTCTATTCAAATGTATATATAGTTTAATCTCTAATTCGATAAAGTCACGTGTTAGTTTCGAAATGGGTCGTGACGAAAAAACAAGCAGTGCGTAAATACTTACGTTTGAGAAAGCACAATTTCATGAAGATTTAGTGGATTCATTATGAGAATCAGCAGTATAAGACATGGTGAAAAAGTCGTATTAAGTGTTTAAATCAGGTAGATAGTCGTGTACGTACAAGCCAGCATTCAGGAGTCCCACAACCTCTAACACACAGGAAAATTCTGAAAAAGTCCATGTTCTCTTGCTGCAAGATCGACGTATGTTTATTAAACAAATAATTGAAGATAAGTGTCTGTTATACTATATATTACCTTGATAATATATTTACTACCAAAATAAACATGAAAAAAAAAATGCACGATATGTAACACGAATGTTAACAGATGCAGACAAGCAAACTTTAAGAGATATTCGCAGTGTTCTTTTAAAGCAGTATAGACAACACAAAGAAGATTAGTAACAATAGATGAGACATGAATAAATCACTACCCGAAAAATTCAAATGGAACATAATAAATGTATTTTGGGAAAAGTAATGTTAATATATTGTTTGTAAAAATGAGCTATAATTACAGTTGCTGGTAATACCAAATTTGTTTCAAAATTATGTGGGGTTGTGAAAGAAAAACGTGGGGTAAAGTTGATCGAAAGTATATTCTACATAAGGATAACGTACTCAGCCAGAGGTCCGCCATTGCAACTGCTGTAAAAGCCTAGACAGTCTGCCAATTAATTTAGCATTTAACAAACCTTCCAGATTTGCCACCAGTAATTTATGTCTGTTCCCAAAAGTTGAAGAGAATTTGTGTGGTTTTCTTTCACGATTTTCTTTGAAAAATGTGAGCGGTTATCAGTGGTTTGCAGATTGTTCATTTTTATTCTGACACACATTATAAGCAGTAGAACAATAATGGGAGAGTGTACCAATTTTAATAAAGACTATATTGGATACATTTATCAAACAAATCATAACTTTCAGAAGGTACATGAATATTGTCTTAGGTATATTCTAATTAAGTAAAAGCCATTTTTATGAGAAGAAATTGTCCTAACTTAGCGTAGCTATCATTTTTTTGTACATATATCACATATGTTTGAATGAAAAGAGATTCTCGTACTTGCGAATCTTCTCTATAGGGTTTTCGAAGAGTATTGCTACGTCGATGATAGTGATTTGGTGGCTAGCTTTATATTTGATAACTATATCAAGATGCAAGATTCCTACCTCACAGATTGTGCCGATACATTTGGCGGCTTTCACTTACCTGTCTTAGATATACCACGTGTTTTTTGAATGTGTTAACTTCAATGGAGACTATATATTTATTGTTGTGATTCAGAGACAGCGCAAAGTGTCCAGACATGTTAAATTCTTTTTCGATTACTCTACCCTCTCCTTAAAAGACTCGTTATTTTTTCTGTTAAACACATTTAATTAATAACAAAAAACCAACTACTTTTTCTTTTTTTAATAATTTCCATTTTAAACGGCTCTAGCTGTGAAACTATTGTAAGCACTGAAAATTTATACAGGGTGTGCTGTTTATGAAATATTAAAAAAGTTATTTAGGAATAAGGATTCACACTGTATACTTTTAATTGACTTTTGCAACTGGCCCGTTATTCAAGAACTTATATTCAACATTTTATGTGAACCAAACAAAAATAGAAACATTAGCAAGATACTATGAATTTTGAACAAACTTTATAATATTATTTTTGTCGAAGTATATATACACATAAACTAAAATTAGAGAAATACCCCAAGTAATCTACAAATCACGGCTTGCCTTGCAATAACTGCATCCCCCACCATGTCTCACGGCAGCACTTCAAGTCATTTTAGACTTGCCACCTTCAATGATCTTTATAGAAAGTGCGCAATAAAAGCATACAAGCAACAAAATATGAATCTCGGCGACCTGATCGGGCATCTACGAATGCTAAAGGTAAGTAATGCCAAGATATTCATCCTATCAAATAAGAGAGCAGCAGTTGACCCTTATAAAATTGAGTCAAAACTAGTATGGGAATGCATCGAATTTTTCAACTTTCTACGAGCAATCAGCAAAGTTACTTTAATATGGGTACCTGGGAATGACATGAACAAACTCAAACAACTTCTTTTATATGACCATAACCTTTGATATTTTTCCCAAAAAGCCATCCAGTTACGATCATAAAAAAGTTGGGAAACGAGGAGAAATCAGAAACATGGAGTTAGACCTCTAGTCTGAAACAATAGGAGAGATTTTTATCTGTATCAAGCAAAGTTACTGGTCTACTCACTGGACACATCCGATGAACTACCATCTAAAGAAAAGCGTAGCAATTCTATACAGCTCTTGTGAATGCGGGGATGTCCATTCACAAAGGTTACGTACTAACTACTTCTTAAAGCTAGAAAATTTAGGCCGCATAGCCTCCAGTCAGCTCACTTTGCAGAATCGTTGCTAAGTACAAAATAAAGACTTTATATGAATTAGAATAGTGTCATTGCAACATTATTGAAGATTTGAGTTTGTCGAAATAGAAATTCGCTTATGCCAATTTTCTTCAGGTAGGTATCTACAATCGTTATAAACTTCCAAAAAGTCAAATTTCAAGTATAAAGTTCAAAAACATGTACACCACAGTTGCACAGGGAAAGTAATTCCATTGCCAATTGATTGTTCACTATCAAAAAATTTTTAGAAGCATTTCCATGTTCAACTGACACAACAGCTTCGAATATTTGTCCCTAAACACACACAAGGAAAATAACACTCACAAACTCGGTCGTCTGATATCGATCTTTCCGCTTCGATATTTCGGTTATTAAATAAGCTAACCGATGGGATGTTAAAATGGTTATAATTTGTCCAAATAGACGTAAATTACCAAACAAATAAGTTTTGGCATAATGTATCAATGATAGAAAAAATTTACATCCACTATTATTTAAAATTCATTTCATTTCTAACGTGGCAGTGATTGAGAATATCTTACCGGTATTGAGGCTTATATTCGGGCCAACACCGAATTAACGACACTAACGTTGGGTGAGCTTATGTTAGAAGTTAACCGAACATTATCGGTTTTTTGGAAAAGAACAAAAGTGCCTCGTCTTTCGTCTCGTTGGTTGGATATTCGGTCTCATTAGATTTCAAGGCATTTGAGCATATGAGGTGAATAATTATTGAAAATGCTTTTATATTAGATAAATGAACATAGAGAAACCATAGAAATAACCATCTTGATGATGGTTAGGCTAGACAATTAAATCTGGCATTGATAGGTACAGAATTGATGCTTTAATAGGGGCTAAAGGCAACTCAATATAGACTTTTACTTACATTATTTTCACTTTTCTTTAAAACTTAATAAACATATCATTTTGTTGAGAATTGATCAAATTGACAGCTGACCCGACCTATCCCAACTTTGACCCTATCCTTACCTCACTCTACTTATTCTATATAGAGTCAAAGTTGGTAACCATGTTCATGTTAATTTTTAATTTAATTAAGTTGGCAGGTGATTTTTAAATGTTCACGCGACAGCGAAAAGGCGAAGTAAAATGGCGACAAGCAAATGTGTACCAATTTGTAATCTCAAGAACTGTTAAGTATTGTACAACATTCCGATGATTATTTAGCAAGAATTTTGTTAATCAAAATAAGTATTATAAAACGATTCAAACGTTCATTTCGTATCAAATTAAGCTTTATTTTTGTATTCAAATCTTGTCGCCACGTGCCAAAACATTGTTCATTAATTTTCTTTCATAGAATTGTAAGAATTGTAAACAAACAAATTGCTTTTATATAAAGTCCTGGATATTTTTCTTATTAAAATTGTAAAAATTAAACTGATTTTTGTGTACATTGACCTTTTGAAACTTTGTTCAATAAACTAAGCATTTTGTCAACTTTGGACTTCATCATTTCTCAACAAAGAACCCAAACCCACTGAAAATAACATCTCAATTTATAAACAAATATAAATTTAAAACAATGGAAATGTACAATATCATTCGATAATTAATAAATTAATATTTTCCTAATAATTTGGCCAGTGACTGTATATCTTTAACCTTAAGACGATTATTGTCCAGTACAATTTCGTGAACTTATTCGATAATATGGCTTGTTGTCGCAGTTGAGACCTGATTGTCAGTACACAGCTAAATTACTATTTTAGTAATAAGAGTAATTATATTCGTTAATTGCCTCTCTGTATATCTAGTGAACGAATTTGATCAATTTAATGATCTTTGTCCTTAAAATTCTTAATAGGTAACAAAAACAGTCAGTGAATTAACTACGAACAATATGAAAAGTGGGATCGCGCAATTCACGCGTCGTTAGCCAACCGTTAATGCAAGAGGCCAACCCAGACGGATGGGTATGGTTCAGATGGGTTATCTAATGGGTGTATGGACCGGAAGTTAATGGATTTAATTGAATTGCTACCGTCAGTTTTATTGTTATAGTTGATGTGTTTTATTTTCATTGAAACACTAACTATGCCTTTTTGACGTAACTGACCTAAAAATACATTGCATGAGGGCTAGTTGATAAATGACTGACATAACAATGCAACTAACATAAAGCAACTGAATTTCATTTACATATATTTGTGAAAAGAATTCGCGATTTTTCTTTCACGATATACGTCTTATTATTCAATGTATTTACTTACTTATATTAACGATTAGCCATCAATTTCAACAAGATATTTGGAACAAAATAGATGTTTTATAATATGTATTTTCACAATACTAATACTAGGAGAGTGATGAAGTTTTTTCATGATTTCTTTATACAAATATTTGACATTATTTCTCCCACCAACCACTTATTCTAATTATACATAATATTATGGAAATTAGTGCCCTAAGCCCGAGTAAGAGAATATGATACTAAAGGTAAGTATCATTTTTAGGATGAAATAATATTATGTTTAAAACAGTTGTAGCAAGTTTCAGATAAGATAGATACGACCCAAGCACGAAAAAGGAATGTGCTTTAATAGGATAAACAACAATGAGAATTACATGCTGAAATATAAAATTTCTCGAAAGATAACGAAATAATTACATAAATAAACACAATATAGACATGAACTGATGACAAAGAAACTACAGAATGAAATTAATTTAAAGATATTCTTTCGGTCGGAGGCTACTGGAATAATGGTGCATGAAAAATTAATGTTAATATAGTTATCGAAAACAAACAGATTAGTGAAAATAAAATCGGGAATAAACTGCAGTAAGAGTTACACTCATGTTATCTGCCTCGAAATAGGATGACAAAAAATAAAATTATGTAGTTATTGAGATCAGTGAATCAAGCAGTTTATCGGAATTTATTTTCGAATTCGAACAAATCAAAAACTTGTGCAATATTAGTTAATTCAGTATAAAGGTAAAAAATGGATTCAAAAAATCAATTTTCAAGTCATAATTTCATTATCTATAAGTAAGTCTATTAGTACCTGCGACTCTAGAAACATGTGCTGTAGCAGAGCAGAAGATATATATGGGAACACCTGAGAGCATAGAGGTACGTGATGTCACGTAATTTCGAGCAATGTATCTTTGGTGTGTACACCTACTAATATGTTAAATAAAAATAAACAGCTCACGTAAGTTCACGTTACATGACGGCAACTATTACACATATCATCAATATTTACACACCTGACATGTAAACTCGTCGATATATATAAACGATCAAGACCAATGGTACGAATTGAAAACAATTAAATATATAAACCAAAATACAAAAATTGCAACTAGAATGAATGGTAAAACGTTAATGGAATTTCCTAAATGAATGCAACGATTTGAGAATAAATAATATATATTTTTTACATTGATATAATACTGTATTATTCCTGCATTTTTCATTCTTGCATACAATCCCAAATGTTTAAAAAGAGCATTATACATAAGCACATCTTTCAAACTGAATTTTTTAATTGCCATTATATTTTGCCCTCCCTCTTCTTGTGTGCTGTGTCATTTGTTCATCATATCAACTCTCATTGCTTGAGAGAGATTGACGAAGATTTTTTACCATGATGCTGTGCGTCGACCTATACTTTGTCTACCCATTACTATTTTGCCTTGTATTACCAAGTGAAGAAGATCGCACTTCACAGGATTGCACATCATATGTCCAAAGTAATCTAATTCACTTCTTGGTATAGTGTTGACTATTTCTAAAGTTTTGTTCATGCGCTCAAGAGCCTCGGTGTTAGTAACTCTATCAACCCAACTTATCTTTCAAATAATGCTATAAACCCATCTCTCTCTATAGTATCGAACCTAAAATGTTTGTAGCTCTATCCTCCAACTTATCTTTAAAATACGGTGAGAGATCCACATTTAAAACACTTCTAAACCTTACCATCTAAAAGCACAGGAAAGACATACTTATGATAGTACTATCCTCCTATGCAGATCAAGGTTAGGATCATGGCTGCTTCCCAGGTCCGTTAATTTTTCTACTTGGTATATGGGTACCCTTTATTGTTTCGTTATGACCATATATTCAGTCTTCTTTCTACTAAATTTTAGTCCGTAATTCTGGCAAGCTATAACAGGACGGCCTATGAGCCTCTATAGATCTTCAAACGAGCTGGCTGTTTAAAGAGTCTCATCAGTCTCCTGTATGTAGGCAGAAAAACGGACTGGTTTTGCGCGAAGACTTATGTTCCAAAGGAGTCAAAAATTATTCAATGTTGATTTAAGAAAGTTTTATATACAAGAAGTGTTTATTTCTAGTGTTTTCATCCAATGTTTCCAATACAATAATAATGTAGCTATTCAATTATTTACTTTTCTTACTGTTACATTACCTTTAACATTTGGGAGATGTCGCCACTTTTTATATAGATACTATAGTGTCACGTAAACAATTTAAATGCAGTATTCATCAGATACTTTAAGGAGGCTCTAAACCAGGGGTGCTCAAACGGTCGATCGCTTGATCGAGTGCTTGTAGCATTTATTGAAGCGGGTGAGACTTTATTTGGAGATTTTAAAAATAAAACAGAAATCATGTCTGCTATTAGAGAACTTCAGTTATCTCGTCTGCCTGTCACAAGGCGTATTGAAGTCATGAGTCAGGACATCGCAGATAAACTAAAACATGATATCATGGAATGTACATACTTTTCTTTACAGTTCGACATGTCGGCTAAGGAAGAATTTTTGACAATCATTCCTCTGAAGGGGAAGACCCGTGGCGAAGATATATATGAAGTTTTCTTTAATTTTGTAAAAAACTACGAGCTACCAATATATAAATTAGTGTACATTACAATCGATGGAGCACCAGCAATGACTGGAAACAAAAACGGTTTTGTGGCATTGTTTCGAGCTAATGAAGAATTCCCTTCATTTTTTTCATTCCATTGCATTATACATCAACAAGTTTTGTGTTCCAAAGTTTTAAACACGGAGGAAATTATGGGCATTGCAACAAAAATTGTGAATTCCATCCGTGCACGTAGCTTGCAACGGCGGCTCTTTCAGTTGCAGTTGGAAGATAGGGAGTCAGCTGAACACACTGATTTAGTTCTTCGCACAGACATCAGGTGGTTGAGTCGCGGAAAGTTCCTACAAAGGTTTCAAGAATTATTGCCCGAAATAACAGCTTTTCTAGACGAAAGAGGTGATGACACTCAGATTTTGAAAACGAAAAATGGCTGACTGATTTGGCATTTTTGACTGACATCACAATGCACTTAAACATCGTTAACTTGGAGCTTCAAGGTAAAGGAAAAACTATTATTGAGATGATTAGCGCAGTAAACGCATTCAAAAGTAAATTGCAACTAATGATAGATCAACTGAAAAGAAAGGATCTGAAACATTTTCCGTCTTTGAATGCAAGGATTCCTCAGTTTAATTATGATACGTATGAGGCTGAATTATCAAATATTTTAGGACAATTCGAAATGCGTTTTTATGATTGCAGTAAATTGGAAAATATAGCATCATTTATGAGTTATCCTTTTTCATGTAAAAACATTGAGGAATAAGCTACTGAAATAGCAAGTCAGTTTAATATGAACTCATGTTCTGTTGAAAATGAGTTGGTGCAGATTATATCAGATATACATCTCAAAGCTACAGCATCTGATACAAATTTCTGGTGTTTTATATCTGAAGATAAATATCCGAATCTAAGGCAAATCGCCCTTCAACTGACGGCATTGTTTGGGTCAACTTACTTGTGCGAGTCTGCATTTTCTGAAATGAAGATAATTAATTCAAAATATCGCAATCGACTAAGTGACGATCATATGTCATCATGCTTGCGATTAGCACTCAGTGGTTACATACCATCTTATGAAAAGTATGCTGAGGACATGCAGTGCCACGCTTCAACATCCAAAGCCACTCTTTAGTTAGGTTTAACACCATATGTAACTCTTTTGTTTTGTAACAACCAATAAACTCGCAATTTTGAATAACTATGAGTTTTTTCATTGATATTGTAGAGAAGAACCTAACTAAACCTAACCCAAACCTTGACTAAAATAATGTACCTATATTGTGCAGAAAGCTAATATCTATATATGCTACCGTGTATGTACGACAACCCAGCATCACACATACTTGCAGCCTCTCAGAGTCGATCGTAAGTAGTCTAAAAATATTGAGGTAGATCGCCAGCAGTTCAAGTTTGAGCACCCCTGCTCTACACTATCAAGCGGTTTGATCAAATGCTTGAGGCTCCAATTGATAGGCGCCTCAAGCCGCTTCATAGTGTAGGGCCTACTTTAAATCAATTTATTTAGTTTCTATAATAGTCGATTGTGCAATTATAATGAGAGACTTGTAAAGAAACTTAAGTTTAAAATTAAAAACAAAAACACAGGTAAACTCCAGTCATCGAGACGAGTGATCGTTCCAAAGACGAGTTCAACAAATAATGTAGAATTAAAATCCCATTAAAGTCATTAATATAAAAACTGGTGAGAAATTCAATTACAAATTTAATTTGCTGATAACCGGCTTATCACTGTCTGATTTTTCTATGTATTATAATTTTTATGTTAGAATACCAAAAAAATGAAACTACAAGCAATTGTTAAATGTTCAACAGTACTTGATCACAGGAATACTGAACTTGAACTAGATAAAATGATTTTGACCTCCAATAAACATGCAAAAAGAAAATACTTTGCGTCAACACCTAACGATGCCGATACAATAAATCACTGTTACAGAAAAAATAGATGGTCTTCATTGTCGAAGTGATTTTGGGGAAATTCTTGCTCTGTACGAATTAAGTTGCAAGCGTTTTCAGAAAATTATTTATTCTGCTATCAACCATACAGTCACTAGAAAGAGATGAAGATCCTAAGAAGAATAACAGAAGGGTCAAAAAGATAATAGAAAACAGAATATATATATATATATATATATATATATATATATATATATATATATATATATAAATTATAAAATGATTTTCCACATCGGGCAACCATAAAGCAGCTTGAGGAGCACAACAAGTACCTATTACAGTAGATAGCTCGGTCCAATCTAATAATCCAATATATTAGAAGCTTAACTGTCCTTTTGATGAATTGAAATTGGAAAAAAAACATACTCGCTCCAGAGTTAAACAACTTTGCTTCTACAGTATCATTTTTCTTTCCACTGAATATATTTATACTGTATACTTTCACGCTAAAGTATATTTATCTAAGAAACAAAGTGAACCAAATTAATGATCAGTGTGTGATCAGCACGTGAACATCCAGGGCAAAACGTGGCGCAGCATCGATCCAAATCAGAGGCGATTGGACCGTTTTTATTTGTCTATTGCGTAATTTTCTTAAACTTATCTGACACGGAAACTGATGATTAAGTTCTTGAAATTAGCTATACTCCGCCGAAAAAAAGAGCTTCATTTTAACGCTTGCTAAAAACAAATGATTTTGAATATTTAAAAAATGAAATGCAAGAAAAGACTGTTGATGACGTTATATACAAATCGGGAAATATTTCGGCAGTGTCTTCTTTAAGTTTCTACCTAATCACTCGTGAGTACAGAGCTAATCATTTTTCTCCAAAAATGAGATACATAAGGTGGACAAAGTTCTTAGAGTAGTTAACGAAGGTATGGACTTATCGGATTTTAAAAGATCACCATTTTATAATTTATTAGAAGAAATTGGATTTCAATACAAAAAACGACGAAGTAACAGTCTAGAAAAACATGGGTAATTGCTGAGTATACTAAAGATAAGGTTTGGGTGGACTCTTCCATATGATTGTCAAGCAAGCATTCTTGGATGGACTTTCCGCCGAATTAAAAAACCCATCAGGTAGGCAATTTTTCAAAAACCTATTTATTTATCTAAAAAATCTAAAAAGTTCATTTTGATCGACTTCCATTGATAGCAATATATTTTCTCTTCTCATTTGATCAAAGGTTATCTCCAAAACTATAAAGCATTAATGAAGTTCCTTATATATATATTTTAATTTCTCACTTAGTTTTCTAATTCTTAATATCAAGTTATTAGAGCTTCTTCCATTTTCTTCATTGTGAATCCTCTAAAATTTCATTCAAATTAAAGCTTATTTCTAAAAAGATTTTTTCACTAATATTTATTATTAAGTTGACTTAGATAATTTCCATATTCATTACAATTCAAGAGAGTTCAATTAATAGCACATTTTACGTTTGGTTGTATTCATTTCAATTTTAGGAAAAGGACAGAGAATAATAATTTGTCGCGCTGGTAGTGAAGATGGTTTTATGCCAGATGCTTTATGGGTATTTGAATCCAAAAAACCGGATACTATCACGAGGAAAGGGTTTTCGAAAACTCTACCCAAGCTTGAAAAGAATTGTGTTGTCGTATTAGATTAATAAGATTCCAACAATTACAACAAGGGAAGCAGGTATCCAGAAAAGGCTTACTTCTAAAAATATCGATTTTGATGAAACGATGGTTAAGGCAGAACTTTTAGATATTGTCACAGAGCATAAAAATAAAACTATTTTACGATTACCGCCCTACCATTGTGAACTCAATCCCATTGAGTTGATCTGGGCAGATGTGAAACAATATATTGCAGCATAAAATAAAACATTTGAATTTTCTGATGTTAAAAATATTTTTCACGGAGACACGAAGGCAATTACACATGATAAGTGTAATTGCCATGTCCACGAAAAGGTTGAAACCAAAATGTGGAATGTTGTCAACAGTGGAAGCTCAATGTCATCTGATAGAAAATAAGAAAATGGGCCTATTGAGGTAAAAAATGAAAATTTTATTTTAATGTTTCAAAACGAAAATTTGGTAGTTTTCAAATGAATGAATAAAATATTATTTATAATTTATATTATTAATCTGCTTATGAAACCACAAATTATTTCTTAAATGCAGTCCTGTTACAGGCTCGGCTTTGGCGCTTTCAACCCTGATCAAGTGCTCTATGCATGAATATGTTTTGATTTACTGTTTTTCTTCGATAAATAGACTTTAGCCTAATCTACCTTTTTTTATTTTCCATTTACTATTTTTATTTGTTGTTCTCTTATTGTCCCTACTATATATTATTTGTTAGATTTCAATAAATTCGAATACTGAATGATTCACTCATTTTTTTCTAGAATCATTGTACCAATTAGTTTACCACTGTTACAAAAGATCATTTTCTAGACACTGACCTTTAATTTCCTTAGATTAGTCTAAAGATATTTCTATTTTAACTGACTGAGCCACCTATCCGAGAAAAGCTGAAATAGCAGTTGGTGAAGTAGTGTTAGAGTTCACATAATTTTAAAGATTTCTACTTGGTGTGAAACCACATAGTGTTAACAAATGATACTACCATCATAAATATAAATTTAGAAAAAAGAAGAATAAGGTTAATTGGGTTGTCTTTGAACTTAGATGCATTTAGAAAATTTATTTAATTTATAAAAGAATTTTATAAAATGTCTAACAGTACAATATTTTTAAAATCTGGTTTTATAAATGTTCCTCTTCAAAATGGTATGGGCAGATATGTAGGACAACTCCAAAGAGTTGTATTGAAATTTTGTGAAAATCATGGATCTAGCAGGGGAATGAGGTATATAGTCTAATAAAAAATTCGTCAAATATAACTAATCCGTTCAATTTCAGGGAATTTATTGAAACAGATTTGGTCGACTTTGCTAAAAATAACCCTGGAATTGTAGTATACTTAAAACCTAGAAGACATCGCACAGCAGTTATGAAAGCAGAATATTGTATTATTATAAAGCTTTTCCAATTTCTATCTTTGGTCTTACTTTTTGACTTTTTTAGTAAACGGAGAAACACAGTGGTTGAGCTGTAGAAATTTCACCAGAGAGGAAGTATATAAGTGGCTTGAATTATTTAAAAAGCAACAAAAGGTGCATGAAGGTACAAGAATTAGAAAATTATGGCATACCGAAAATCCTTCCATTCAAGGTCCTTGGACTCCTTTCACGTTTAGAGATCCAAAATTGAATTTGGTAACATTTCCAATTGAACTGTCTAAATGTGAAAATATTAGTTTTGCTCAAGATGAGTTAGTGGAGTTGTTTAAAAAACAAAAAATTCAAGAATCAGAAATAGCGACAGCTTCAAATTAGTCAATGTATAGTACTGTATTTAGTTATTAATTAAAAACATAGTTTTATAAAATATATTTTACTCTTATAGTTTATAGTCATTTACATATAAGTAAAATCAGTAGAATAACTAGAAGGAATCACATGTACTGTGAATTTCCTCTAATCCCACTTAACACCGCCCTAATTTATTAATTCCCCCTGCACCAGTAAGATGGGGTATAATATACCCCAACTAACTTTAAAATGCTATAATAATCGGCTAATATACATAAGTTTCGCGAGTCCATGAGTATCTTCGTTTCATACTTGTTAACATGCTTATTTCAGTATACAGAGGACTGTTGTTGGAGATATATGTATGTTATTATCATGTATACATCATACCCCATGTATGTTTGATGTTTTTTAAGGTTTTTGTGCCATACCCCACCATACCTTCTATTCATCATCTATTAGCAAGTATTTTTTTATTTAGTATTTCCTACGAAGAGGAACAAAAGTGTCTATTGAAATTATGGGAAGAAACAGAACATTATTGAGATATAGCATAGGGCTCAGAAGCAGAAGAAGACCATGTAAATGAGAGATCTGCAGGCTCGGACACCCAACAAGAATTAACTGAAGACATGGATATAACTGAATCAGAGGAATATGATAATGATTTTATTGGCATAGATGGCTCTACGAGATACAAAAGAAATACTTAAAACTAAAAACAAGATCTGGAAATATAATTACTGATTTGCCAGGTGTGAAACGTCCTTTTTGAGATCGCAAAGAACAAATTGAGTGGTGGCATTTCCTTTTTACAGATGCTATGCTATCAGATATTGTGATATATACCAACCAAAAACTAGGCAAAAAGCTCTAAACTATGATTGTGCAGACTCGCAACATTTGGTAAAGGATACGACCTCTCATGAACTAAAAGCTTTGCTGGTACTTCTATATTTAGCTGGTGGTCTGAAATCCAGGAGGAAAATTTGGATGATTTGTGGTCTACTGATGGCTTGAGAGCTGATATTTTCAAAGCAACAATGTGCCAAAAGAGGTTCAGCATATTACTGCAATGTTTATAATTTAATAACAACAAAAGCTGAAAGGAAACGTTTGGATAAGCTTGCCCCGATAAGAGCAATATGTGACATGTTTGTGGAAAATCGCCTAGAGCTTCACAATCCAAGTGAATAACTTACAATTGATGAAAAATTGGAAGCATTTAGAGGACGTTGCCGGCCAAGTATGACTTCAAAATATTTGAGATAGTTGATGCAAAAACATTCTATGTTTAAAACCAAGAAGTTTATGTTGGTAAACAACCAGACCGGTAATTCAATTTTAGTAATAAACCAGAGGACATAGTTATGAGACTCAGTAAACCATTTAAAAATTCTTGTGATATAACTTTCATTAACTGGTTTACAAGTTATCCCCTTGTTACCAGATTGCTCTGTGAACATAGATAACATTGGTGTGTACACCATGAAAGAATAAACAGGAAATTACATCACAGCTTTTAGAAACAAGTAAATGAGATGTAAATAGTTCTCTGTTCGCCATCCAAACAGATGTAACTCTCGTACCTAAAAAAGGGGAAAATGTATTGCTTTTTCAACATTACATCGTTCGAATTGATGGATCTTCAGGATATAAATGCTTACAAGAAATTATTACTTTTTATAACTTAACAAGAGGTCGGGTTTATGTAGTTGATGAGCTTTCCAACAATTACAATGTTTCACGTAATAGTCCTAAGTGGCCTTGACATTTTTCTCACTTTTGAATACATCTTCAATGAACGCCTTTGTAGTTGTCATTTCCAATTCAGAAGCAACCTCAAACTGACGCAAATTTGTGGTGAAATTGAGAAGAGATTTAGTTCTTCAACATTTAAAATTTCGACAAATGAATTTATGGCTTCCTGTCATTTTAAGAAGAAAAATCGTTTTACCACTGTGTTCAATGTAAAACATTTGTTTGCTTAGACCGCTTAGAGCATTCAATTATTACTTGTGATATATGTTTCTCATGTCATGAATGAACAATAAAACTTTTCAAATATCTGCTCATCATATCTACTTATTTATTTCTACTTTCTACATCCTACCACTACTCTACTTTCAAAACAAATACAATCGCATACCTCCCCTACAGTAAAAAAATGTTACTCTGCCGATGCCGTTTAATACAAAGTTTTATGTAGAGATTACATCTATGCTCAAAATAAACTTTTATTACATGTTTTACAATGTGCTTCGTTGGCGTCATGCAATAAAGCTTAATAAACAATATTCATTAATGCAACTCCCACCATGTCTGAAAAACATTATAATATAAAAATTTGCCAATTTCATAAACATTAACAAGATTTTTGAAACTTCTGTACCATCTTCACCGAGCAGCTTAAGCAATCCACGTTCATGTCAGAGAACATCGCTTCCCTGTGTGCCACCAATTCAAATATCATAGGAACTGGATAACTGAAGATAATGACGTGACAACGGAGATCAAGGCAAGAGTTGCTGTGGGTAATAGATCCTTCTAGGCGGTCCAGAGAATGTTCAAGTTTAGAGGGCTCTCACGTAGGTCAAAGCTCACAATTTACAAGACAATAATCCGTAGTCACATACAGATGCGAGAGATGGACTATGATGACAAAAAATGAGCGGATTTTGAACTGCTGGGAACTTAAGTTCTACGAAAGATTTTTGGCCCTGTTTACGAGAACGGTACGTGAATGATCCGGAGGAATGCTGAATTGAGACAGATATATGGCATTCATCTGGGGATCACGTCGGAGGTGGCTGGGACACGGAGAGAAGATGCCTTCTGATCGATACCCACGCAGAGTTATTTAATGGAGTTCCCGAAGGACGGTGACTGAGAGGAAGACCGCTTCTTGGCTGGTTGGAGGACATTGAGGCGGACCTTATCCAGCTAGAAATTCAACGTTGGAGGCACCATGCTCAGGACAGAAAAGATTGGAAGTCGATTGTTGAGAAGGCGCTGGTTCTCAAAGGACCGTGGCACCGGTTGAAGAAAAAGAAAGAAGAACAAACTTGAGCTTCTTATGAAGGAATCGTAATTGCTTCCAAATCGATCTATTACTGAACAATCCTTTACATACCATGCTGCCCTGGCTTCCCTGGATTTTTTCTTATTATTCTCTTGTATTCTATCTTATTACCCTCCACTTTTATTCTCTCATCCATTCAAGAAAGTATTTCGTTGTCTTACAAGTTTGTTTTCTTTGTCTGTAGTTTCTCTAAGTTTTACTTCATAAGATTGTTTTGCATTCGGTCCATATCTAATAAATTTACAATTATGTTTAAAAAAGCCTGGATGTTTCTAACATTATATTTTTGAGTGGTTTTGAAGTTTGACTCGTAATTATCAGTATGCCAAAGGCCACTTGGTATAAACATGTCTTACTGATTACTTTTAAAACCAATATGTTCACTAAAGAGAAAAGTATACTATCAAAATTCATTTTGCTATTTGGCAACAAAAAACACGCCACTGTAAATCAACTTCTGTTTGTAATATTTTTCTAAACCTGCTTGTAATATACCGCACGTAGTTTTTTAGTAAATCGCATGTTTGTGACCAATGGGGGTGTTTATGTTACTGTGTTGTAAATTACTGCTAAAAATATGAACTTGAAGCTCATGTAAGTATTATAAAATATGCAAGTTTGTTCTATAAGCTCATAATTTGAAGTTATACTTTTAAATGAGTATATTAATCTTCATTATTAATAAAATGATTGTACACTTTTAGCAAATTGTTGAATCATTATCTAAACTTCTATGTTGCCATATGGTAACGTTAGGACTTCTTACTGTCGACTTTTAAAAAAAAACTATGTTTTTTACATGATGTAGTTTTTAAAGCTAATAATTAATTTTTTGTGTTGTTTTCTCACTTATTTTCATTTTTTAAATGTAATACACTCGTTACTGCCTAAATATTTTGTAGTCAGAAGGTGGTTTGACTTTAGAAGAAGCTTTACAGATAGTTATGAGGATGGACATTCTGGAGAGGAGGATGGTGACGGTCTGGTCGATAATTTATCAAGAAGCTCCCGCAGAACTCTTAGTCACTACGAACGAAAGTGAGCGAGAAGTTGAAGAAAATACAAAACATACAAAAGCTAGAACCTGAAATACTTGAGAATAATACCGACAATATAGAGGAGTTCCACAAAATTAGAATAGACGCAGGGTAACATACATGGACGCTGGAGAGATGCTATTTCCTCCTAGTAATTATGAGAAATTCGAATGTCTAATTCCCACCGAAATTTTTGAATTATTTTTAATAACATTTTTGAATTCTTGGATGTTGACACAGAGCGGTATGACCATCAAAAAATGTTCTGCCTTTAAATCTCACAACTGATGAAATGAAAACTTTCTTGCCATTTTTATCAGACAAGAATGTGGGCATCATGCTAGTAAAAGATTATCAACCATTTTCAAATATTTGCATTGCGCAAATCACGATGATTTGAATTCTGCTGACAAATTTTCTAAATTGCGACCTCTTATGGATAAATTGAAACAAAAATTTATTTTACACTTTGTGCCTGAACGTGATTTGATTCGGAATATGAAATATGGAGTATTAATACAAAGAGGGTTACCTTGTAAACTTCTCTGCATATCAAGGAGTCGACCCCTACATTGATGTTAATTTGTCGCCAGTCCACATCTCCTTTTATTTCTATGTAGGAAGAAAGTATATAAAAGAAAACTCCGTCGTTCTGTATTTTTTGACAATTTGTTTACCGGATTTAATCTTCTGTATTATTTAAAGCAAATTGGATATTCACATTCAGCCACCAGTACAATAAGGGAAAACAGAATTCCAAAAAGTTGCCCTTTAGCATCAAAAGCTATCATGACGAAAAGGCCAAGAGGCGCAAATGACTCAGCTCTTGAGAAAGACAATGGCGTAAAAAAAGAATTGTGCACATAGAAAGGCCATATCTTATTGCAAGATATAATGTTTCAATGGGCGGTTCCGATTTCGGCGGCATTATGCGGCAAGAAATGGTGGTTCTGTTTATTCACCTGGTTTGAAGATGCTACTATCCAGAATAGTCGGTTTTTATCCAAAAAACAGGAAACCATCTAACACGGCTTCAATGTACAAGAGAAATTGTAAAAATCTATTTAGAGAGAGCTCGAAATCCCTCAAAGCCTGGAGGCCGTCCACGTATAAGTAATTCTAGCAGGTCTTTTCGTAGAGTATCAGATTTAATAATACTGGGCATTTCAAATGAAAAGAAGCAGCGTTGTGCTAGAAAAGATTGCAATTCAATAATGCTTATTA
This sequence comes from Diorhabda carinulata, assembly GCF_026250575.1. Classification (NCBI taxonomy): domain Eukaryota; kingdom Metazoa; phylum Arthropoda; class Insecta; order Coleoptera; family Chrysomelidae; genus Diorhabda; species Diorhabda carinulata. The sequence continues at coordinate 41,909,761 of NC_079472.1, forward strand.
TGTGCATTAAATGCAATGTGGGTCTCTGCAAAAATTGTAATATTCATTTTCATTCCCAATTTTAAACTTTCTGTGTTGCTGTGTTATAAATAAATAATAGTTCTCTAAAAGTAAATATTTTACTACATTAGACAGATATCAAATATTGTGATTATGCTAAAGACTAGCGTTGCCCTATGGCAACATAAAGAAACTAAGGATATGTATGTTTTATATTTATGTTATTTTTGGTTTATACTGAACAAAACTGTAAAAAATTATTAATTACTTAAAAACAAAAAAGTCCGTCCTTTAAGTGTTAAAAAATTCAACGCCCGTAGCAATCTTTCAGATTGTTTTGGAAGCGCTCTGTTCACACGATTATGATCATAGGATCAAATACTCAAATAATGCACCATATTTATAAATAAAAATAACAGGTTAATGCCTATTATTAAAACAACTATTGCAGTTTGACAAAATTTTATTATACACAATACAAAACTAGAAAGAATTATCTTATATACATTTTAATAATAAATACTAAAAGCCCAGTTATAAAAAAATTATTGTAAGAAGACTATTTGCTAAAAAAAAGACTCGTGCCACATCCAAATAATACAAAATAAATGCCTTCATCAGTTTTAATTTTCATTAGCCTGTGCTTTTTCATTTTTCCTCAGCCTTTCTCATTCGTTGAAATGTATACTATATAATATCCATGTCTTTTGTTATTTGAGTGAAAATTTGATTTCCTAACTAAGAAATGACCATATTTCGATTAGATATATATTTTCTAGATATTTGGTATACAAATACAAAAATTATAATACGAGTATAATGTTTTATAATGAACTGTTACATGATATGAGTTGTGATTATTTTCTACTGTACATAGAAGCATCTCTTTTTTTCTTAATGTAAAATGAAAATCCGATTTCATTTTACTTTTGCTCATACTACAGAAAAAGGTAATCAATTCAGGAAAATTGGGCTTTTATGAATTATTTGGTGAAAAATAACCTAACACATTTTACTGATATGTGTTAATAGGTAATAAGTAGTTAAATGATTTCTTCTTGACATGTATATGGAAGATAACAAATGCAAATGTGGGCATGGTTTTCCACGAATAGTGAATGTTTAATTTCCTTTACCATTATTTCAATAAATACTATTTCGCTGTTTTAAAAAATAAGTCAACGTAAAATAATTGGCGCAGTCGGTAGGGATATCCGACAAATAGTAAAAAAATTTCTTCTCGGTTAATTTTAATCAATAACAGTCAGCAACAGAGAAGTTTTCTATTACTTCATATTTTCTCTAATTGTGTAGTATACGGTAAATATCAGAAGTATCAAAATATTTACAAGACAATAGCACCAGTGATTTTGAAGACTGACAATAAATATGAGCTCAATACCACATGAATTTTTATAAAAATTGACAAATATCATGAAAATATATATATTTGCAGATGACTACTTACAATAAAGTGGTAGATGAGAGACGAAACTTACAAAATGCACAATCCAGCACTAATAATGTGAGAAGACCATTATTTATCATAAAACTTCCAGATAACACATTGTGTTGAAATAGTTTTTCACATAGGTATATTTAAGCAATCAAAAACCTACGTATTTTCTAATTATCAATGACTAAAGTGTTATTCTCATAGTAATCACAAATCCATTTCTCAGCATCTAAGTGCAGGATTCTATATCAATAAATTAAGAGTAGATCAGAAATTATCTTGTGACTTTTGATCCCTTGTTTTGTATACAATTTGCATTTGTGATTATTGGTAACATATGACTAGTAGTTGTACCACATATAACAAATTTAAACATAAATAATTATTAATAAAATACAAATTTTTACAATTACATAAACATAATGAATCAGTTGCCGCAAGGTATGAATGATCGATAAAATGATCAATAATACATACCTAAAATTACAAAAAATTCACAAGTCATAAAAATAATTGATGCAGATATATAAGAAAAAAAGGAACTTAATCCTCATTGTCACATTTATCCAACAATCATTAATTTCAATTGAACATAATATAAAAAAAGATAAGTATGTACAATGTGAGTTGATACGATTATTAGAGCAAAACTCCAATACAGATACAAAAACGTCTATTATAAAGCATACACCATTCTAATTTTCCCCCCAGTCATTAAATATAATTAAATATGTAATAAGTAATTTGAACTTATGTTAATATGAAAAAACTCTTTAAATTAAAGAGTGTAGCAATTCATTTATATGATTCATAAATAAGTTTGTTTGGTTTTTTATATAGGATCACCGGGCAAACGGTGGCTCACGCATGAAATTCACACGACTAGCGCTGCGGCTTTTCCCAGCACATACATCCCCCCGCAAGTAATCCCCTCTCGATCAGTTCTCGCGTTACTACTCTCACATGTTGACGTACTACACCTGCTTTTGTTGTGATGTCACGAAAATATTTTAAAAAAGTAAGTTGGTACTTTGTTTATAATACGCAGTATTAGTGGTGACGTCACAATTTGTAACTGTATCTAAACAAACATATCGTCCATTTAGATACAATAGCTGTGATTTTAGATCAGTTATTATTTCCTTATATTCGAAAAAAAAAATAAATTATTTTAACTTGTATACATTCACTAGGACGTTTACTAAAGTATATATTCGACTCCAATCAAAACAGGTACGTTTTACCATATAATTTGAATAAAAAGATAAAACTAACCTAACCTCACTATTGTAATCTTGTTAAATATAATTGTTTTAGATAAAATGTACAGTTTGAACTTTTACTTTGCGAAATCAAGTCGTTGTGAATGAAATCAACCTTCCTAAATAATTTCACGGTATACTTAAGAAAATTATAAAATTTCTGAAAAATGTGATTTGTTATACCTACTAAAATATCTGATGAGTTTTCATGAATTTCTATTTATAAGTGGAATTAGTTACATCAATTATTCAGACCATTTTATTTCCTAACTCTAATCATGTTTTCTTCGCTGTAAAATAACACAAATTGATGCCTTAGCCTCAGTGAGTCACGATCCACTGTATAATTGTTGTCAAAGAGATAATGCGCTTGGTTCTTTATGTATTATTTCGATTAAGTCATTAATACATTTGTAATTATTAATTTATCAAAGAATGGACAGAAACAAAAAGGTAAGAAAAATAGGAATTTATTCAGAAGAGCAAATGAAGAAGGCGATAATGCGATAAAGGCCGGCTCAAATATAAAAAAATATTCCATTCTTTTTTCTTCATTACAAAGGTATAGCAGGAAGTAAAATATAACCGTCAGACGCCCAACTATTCCATTAGAAAAATATTACGGCTGAACATGAGGAGACCACATGTGAATATTATAAAAAATGCGCTTTAATGTTTAATGGTCCCGAAAACTGTAGTTTGGTAAGGGCATCAACATTCATAAAAGAAACGGTCAAAGTATATTTTTGTTAATATTTAAAATGTCTTCAACCACAGTCTAGCATTTGCAGATGGTACTCTCATTTATGATGTAAATGAAACTGGTACTGTAAAAAAAATCGAAAGTATTAGCACCAAAGGGGTGAAGAAATACATGTATGTACACATGTACATGTACCATTAGGTTTGAAAAAATATAGAGATAGTTTTATGAATATTTAATTTGTTGAAGAAATAAAAAGTAGAATAACTTGTGTAAACACTATACTATTTACTGAGAAATGGATTCCAAAATGAAAAAAATCATTGGTATTAAAACAAAACTAACCTTATATGTAATAACCCTTTAGAGACGAAAGTGACCCTATGGTAACGGTGCTCCTCTCATTGTTCTATTGTCTCCCTCCTTTCTAATTATACCTGAAAACGGCTGCTTACTTCATTTTCCGTGTCTTGAACCCCAGATTGTCAGTTTAGAAGTGGAAACAGTGGAGTAACAAGTGTTTTTGTGATCGGAAATTGAAATCTTCCCTTTTTTCAACATGACTATGGAGTTTGGGTAAGTCAATTTTTACTACTTTCAACTAATATTTTTTACTCTAGTGCGGTGTTTTTCTTTTCATTACACCTTAAAGTAATTGTGTAAACAAACAAAATCATTCTACAACATTTACATCGGATGTAATGAGAACGGGAATTCGTGTGTTACCACACGGTTACGTTCGTCCTTGCCACTCCTCTTTTTCAAATGCTCTTCTACAAACAATTTTTTTTCATACATATATTCTTTAATCAGTTTCGCTCAATATAATTGAATATTGCATCATTTTCATCGAAATCGTAGTCTGTTTATAGTTCAATACAAATAAAACTAATTTTTGATTTGTATTGATCCAATTTCATAAATCAAGCTAAGGCGGTCGTAAATAATTTTTCTAAATTTGCCTTAGAATCCCCTTCATATAACGCCACATTGTTTGTTTAATTCATGTTTATTTTCAATTTCTCGCATTGATCTCTTTTGTTGCAGAGAGAATTTGAAATTCGTCGGAATAACGGTAGAGGAGGCAATGCAGATGTTACTTGCACCGTCAGATGACGAACAAGAACCTGATGTTGAGGCAATATTCATAACTCCTCCAGAACCAAATGTTATTTCAGAAGAAGACAGTGCGGACGAAGATGAGGGTGGATTGCTTGACAATCTGGGTGGCAGGCAATTAGCGGCAGATGCAAAAATCAGACTGGTGGGCAGAAAATATGAAATTGATAAATCAGTGCTGGGTTTCGTTCCTACAAGCAAAAGAAAATGGATAGAAGGAGACCTTTTTTCTCAACCAACCGATGCGTTCGGAAAATTCAGTTATGATGAGTACAAAGGCTTGACACCAGCAGACTTTTTCGAATTATTTATTGATGATGAGACAATTCAGCTCCTCCAAGAAGAGTCGGAAAAATACGCCCTTTTCAAAAACTCTCCGAGTCCTCAAATAAAAAAAGAAGAAATAAAGGTAGAAATAGCAATTTTGATTCTCTCGGGATATAACGTTTTGCCTGGGAAAAAATATTACTGGGATACGAAAGATGACATGCATAACGAATTGGTGGCAAACTCAATTCATCGATTCATACAAATAATGAAATATCTACATATTGCTGACAACAGCAAAGGAGCATCGGCAACAGACAAGATGTGGAAGCTTCGTCCTATGATGGACAAAGAATTTTAAAAAACACTTTGTGCCATTTGAGCACTTGGCTTTTGATGAAGCCATGATCAAATATTACGAGACATGGCTGTAAACAGTTTATTCGTGGAAAACCAATCCGATTTGGATATAAGGTGTGGTGCCTGAACACTAATTTTGGATACCTGGTCAACTTTGATGTATATCAAGGAAAAAATCCGAAGTCTAACTCAGAGTACGAGTTGATGTTTGGAAAATCAGCTGCTCCACTTGTACAAATGCTTAATGAGCTACCAGATGCAAAGAAAAAACTGCCCTACAAGTTGTTTTTCGATAATCTGTTCACGGGAATGAATTTATTAAAACATCTGAAGGATGTTGGCTACAGTGGAACAGGGACGATAAGGGAAAATCGCTTGCCAAAGGACTGTCCTCTTCCTACAAATCAATTCATGAAAAAATCAAAAAGAGGAAACTCAGAAAGTTCGCTAGAATGGAATATTCGTCAATAAATGGATGGATAGCTCCGTAGTTACCGTTGCTTCGACAGCTTACGGCTCGACACCACAATCACAGGTGAAGAGGTACAGCCGTAAAGATAAGAAAAATATTACGGTAACACAACCTAACTGTATAAATATGTACAATAAACATATGGGAGGCACTGACCGCATGGATGAAGATTTGGCAAAATGGAGAATATCCATTAGGAGCAAAAAGTGGTGGTGGCCAATATTTACATGGATAATTGATGCAGCAACAAATAATGCCTGGGTAATGTACAGGAAATCAATAGGGAATATAACGAAATTAAACTTTTGTAGAGAACTTTGCCAAACGTATTTGAAAAGGTACAAAACTGACTCAAAGTCCCTTGATGGGTCATCATCTGTCACTTCAGTTTCGAATCGGGTGATGGAAACTTTGCGATTTGATCATTTGGATCATTATATAACCGAAACTGAAGGCAAGAAGAGGAGAAGATGTGCAGGAAAGGATTGTAGTTCGGTTGTAAGAACAATTTGCGAAAAGAGCGAAGTCGGGTTGTGTGTGCGATGTTTTTCGGGTTTCCATAAAAAGTGACAAAATAATCATTATTTTTGTAACAGTTATTATAAATAATAGTTTATAACATACGTAAATAGTTTATGACAGTTTACTTATACTAGAAAAAAGTAATAATAGTTAATAAATGACGATTTTTTAGTTTGATTTATTTGTTTTTATTTTTACCTCTCAAGGACGAATGTGAGCTTATGGTCACACCCGTTTTCCCGCTTTCCCACTTTCCCAGGACGAAAAATAATTTATTTTTTATTTTTCCTATGACTTTAAATAGCTAATTAACAATTGTATTGAAAAAAAAATAAGAATTAATTAAAAATTTTAGGCTCGTCCCTGGAGGGATAATATCATTACCAACTTTTTTACTAAAATAAAATAGGCTGCACTGTAAGTTGCAGAAATTAAGTATTCATAGGAAATCTGATTGTAATAGATAAAATAAGAATCAATGCAATACGGGCGATGCTATGTATTGTTAGACGATCAACATTAAACGAAAATAAACAATGTAGTGGTACACTTATTGAAAGAGAATAATATGAAAGGAAACTGGATGTGTTAGTAGGAACGTCATTAGCTCTCACTACATGTCACTAGAAAGAAGTTTAATTAAAGACATCGAAAAAAATGGGAACAGTTATAAGTGAGAAACAAATATAATAAACATAGAAGGGGTGTATTGTGTATAAAATATTTAGGAAATATCAATATTTTAAATATGGAAAACTTAATTATTTCCACAGAATAGTGTCATGGTCAAAATCCTAATAGAATTAATTTTTTAACCACGTTCAACACTTAGTATGTTACATAAGTTTTATTTGTCACACAGGAGAAGGAAAGATATGTGGTAAAGTGGAAGGTATGATCAAAAGATATTCAATCTATTTAGTTTTTGGTACCATATCCTGTATAATAAAACTGCTATGAATAGTTCTGCAAGTAGAATAATTGCCTATGTTAATTTATCAGTTTATAAAAATATTTGCATATCCAGAAAGCAAGCTTCAGTTATGTAAATATACATATACCTACTTCTTAAATTAAAATAGTTTTCACTTTAGAATACAATAATTATACACATTGTACATACTAAAAAATCGGTTGTCAAAATATCACGAAATATTTTATTTAGAATGAGACTAGATTTAATAATTTCAAGGGCGGATTAAAGTGACTATTTTAATATTATTAAAACAAGAGGTGTAAATGCAGTGCAGTGAAAATGAATTATTATCAGAAAAACTTTCAATTTCCGTTTTTTGATTGGTGAAATGTTCAATCTACAATACTTGTTATTATAAGTTACAGGGTATCTCAAAATTAACGTAACATTTGAATTTGTCGCCATATTTTACATAAATTATTGACAACCCAGAAAAAAGGACAACTCACATTTTAAGATTAGTACAAATGAAGCATCACTATTGTGAATATCTCAAACATAATGAAAGTTTGGTGGCTTTAGTTCAAAACTTTTAGAAAAAATTATGATCAGAACAGTATTGCCACGAACGTGTCTCTGCCCTGGACCGGTCCTGCCTAGATGTAGTGAAATTCTAACAATCGGCGAAAGTGAACGGCGCCTGTGACATACTTTTTATAAGCCGCGGAATCCGTTTGATGTTTGTTTTTATTATAGCAGGCGGTTTATTCACACTGTTTTTTTAAATAATTTCTGGGAAGGTCTATAAGTTTTGAGAATTTTTTTGGGATATATATATATATATATATATAAAGAGTTTGTGTAGCGTGAATAGTCGTAGTGAACAGACCGAAATACAAAGTAATCGAAGAATTAAATAAATTATTAAGTTAGTAAAGTGATAGTGATAAGTGAATTATTATGAATTAGTGTATTGTATAATGTTTAAATAAATTGAGAATGTAAGAAGCAATGTCTATTAATTCACCCCACGAATATAAATCGTATGAAGTAGAAAAACATAACAGTATTTCTGGTTGGTTGGCCACCATAAAAATATCATACAACCTATAAAATAATTCAATTACTGTATGAAACATTTTCTGGTAGTATACTCTCATAGTTTGGTAATCAGAATTATCCCTTTAGATGGCGTGATTTAACAATATTAGATTTCTTTTTATGGAATTATCTTGATCCAAATGTCTATATCACCAAACCCACACAACCAAGCATTAGAGGAGAAAATATTAACATTGCATCAATGAAATTTATCCACAAAAGTGTCATGCAAACTTTAGACAAAAGAGTGTATGTCAGCAAAGCCCCAGATGCAATTTATCTTGTGTGTTATGAGAATCTAAAGACTAAACATAGTGATGTTCATTGAATTCAAATTTTGCGTTGATTTTAGAATACCCATTTATTTCCATTTTCCAGGCATTTTGAAATCACATCTAATGAGTCGAAAACTTATATGGTTTATCATAGAATGCCCTTGTTTTTATAATCAATTGCATTAAAAAATTATTTTTAACACGTAATTATCATTTTTGATAATTTTTAAAATATTCTAAAATAATTAATCACTTCAAAGGTAATTAGAAATTATATTTATTCCAAGTAATAGATTTATAAATATTTTTTAACGTTTTCTGTCTGGAGCAATCGACAACCATGCAATTTATTTTCTCGCCTTAATAATTTATTGAAAAATTCAGTTCAAACTCAATTTACTTGTTTCACCTTATTTTCTATTATATTATTTATTTGTATTAGTGAAATTGGTGTAAAATTACCTATCTAAAAGTATGATATGAAAAATCATATGTAAGAAAAATATCATGAAGCGATCGAAAATTACAATTTTACTTCTAACAATCATTCACTCTAACCTTGATCATTCACTACTTTATAGAAATATACAGGATGTCTGAATATAATTTTTTCTTTCATTCGCAAACTAAATAATATAATGAAAAAACACAATCACAATAATGTCTTACTGCTACATAGATTAAAAATGTGTATGCTGAAAAATGATAAACTTTATCATTTTTGTATTGAATTGAACCTTTATTCAGTTCATTAAGTCACCATTTATTTTCATTATACATTGAATTGATCGTAAAATATTGTATTATCAACACTAAAATCACAACCTTGGTTAGTTATTATAAACATCACAAATTATTGTCTTACATAATAACTAAGTTAGTATTTTGGAACTGTTAGACTGAATACACTGTACTACCTGGTCACCAATAATCACTTATCATGAATATGAACCAGCAACCTATGGAAAGCAGAGAGAAGGGTTGTAAGATTTGGTAAAGCGGTAGTGAGAGTGTATCCAGTTTACATTATAAAAATATATTTTGAAAATATGGTTGCGAGATTTGAATTTTTTTCTCTTTAATGAAATTTTCGTTCTTATAAATGATTCCTGTGATTTTCACTAACATAAAAATAAATCTACGTTTTGTTGTGTTTTAATCTCGCACGTTTTAAAGACAAACCAGGTTTAAATGTAATTTTTCTATTTTAAACTATCATAGTATTTAACAGAAACTGGAGACATTCTTGCAATATCTAGGACAAAGGTATCGTCGTTCGAACACAAAATACTTTGGAAAACTAGTGCATAATTTTAATTTTTCATTCTCCTGTTTTTGTTCAGCAACAATTTGTCTTTATTTTCAAGAGGTTAAACAATGTTGGTTATGTTATTTAATTGGCAGTAAGTACTAGAAAAGATAATCTCAATTAAATGAATAGAATAATAACAAAAATCCTGCCAACCTTCATAAATAAATAAAAAATAGCTAGAATTGTAATTAATTTTTTTTGTAATATGTATCATATTTCTTTAATTCCGCCCTTGACTGGCTAAGAAAGAAAACTGACGAATAAAAGTATCATGTAAACTGTTATGCAATTTTAATATAATTTGTGAAATTATTTAAACAGACTTAGTTTGTTTAATCAGCTTGTAATCTTCTAGAAAATTCTTCTTGCTGCCTCTCTTTCCACTCTTTCTTCGCTTTTACCCTCTTCAGTTGACCATCCCTTAAAAACATATTTATTAACACCAAATCAACTTTCAACTTTAGAGTGAACAAACTGATCTTCTATTAATGTCAAAATGACATTGTGTGACATTTTCTTGGAAATCGTAGCTTTTGAAAAGAGAAGAAAAGTTATTATAATTGCTTGAAATACATTAAGAGGAAAGGAAATTAAAATAGTATACAAGTCTTTCCAATGACACTATTAGAGATAATTGCCAAACGTAAACCAGTATTTCAATTGTTTTTATGCATATAATATTGTACTTTTTCAGGATGCATAGTTTTTTTAAATTCCAAATAAATGAATTTTTCTTTATATAACAGTATCTTTCTACCTTTTACCTATATGCGAGATTGAAATGTTTCAACGAACCAAGCTATGTAACTTCTCTCAGTTCAATTACAGTCTATAAACTATTATAAAAACATTTGCGGAAAAATAAATACACATTTATCAGGAATTTTTGTATTTTGAATGAATAATTAGATAATGGTGTAACAGAAGTTCAGACTTGAAACAAACATTATTTTGTTTTTGATAATCTACCTAATTAAAACTTGGTACGGCACCAATGATACACCCGGTAAAGGACAAGAACTAGTTTGAATAGTACTATATTGTTTCCTTTTAATAGAAGAAAGCCCACTTCGCATTTTACAATTTTTTAATTAATTTATATGCTATGAACCCCAAAAATATAATAGAATATTTTCGATATAAACTGATAATTCTCAAAACGGGTTAACAGTATCATATTTTGAAAAAGATTGAAATAAGTCGAAACATCAATTTTTATCTTAACCAAAAGATCAAAGCCGCAAGCAGGCGAGAAAAAAATGACCACATCGTATGGGTATGCAGATAACTTGAGGAACATTCCAACAAACATGAGTCTCGAGAATTGTTTAATAAAGTAAGATATGTCTCCAAAGATTTAAAACTATGCACTCAAGTTATAAAAAATGACAACGCCAATGGTATAGCGGAAGTTTGAAAGTATATTGTTAAAAACTTTACGATGGTAATTTAGAACAACTGACAGAAGAAATAACTACCCCTCAAGAGCCTGATATACTAAGATCAGAAGTTGAAAATGCCTTAAAACTTCTCCGAAACGAAAAATTACCAGGTGCAGATCAAATGACGGCAGAGGTCTTAAAGTCTCTGGACAAGGAGAGAATAGAAGTATTTGACAAAATCTATAAGCTTATATGGAAAACAAGACAATGGCCTGAAGATTGGGGAGAGTCGCTGTTTATTCAAGTATTCAACAAAGGTTCGCCCTTGGAGTGCAGCAACTACAGAACCGTTTCTCTTATCTCTCACACTAGTATGCATATCTTACATAACTGTCTCAAACCATTTCTTTTGTAACTGCTTTTAGAGGAGTAACCAGATTTTGTACCAGGAAAGGGAACTATGGAATAAATATTAAATGTCAGGCAACTTATTGAAAAAGCTAGAAAATTTTATATTTCCCTGTATCTTTGTTTTGTAGATTATCAAAAAGCGTTTGATAAAGTTAACTAGAGCTATCTTTGGATCATAATAAAGGAAGTGGGAACTCCAAAACACGAAAGTCAGAATCAACGGGGTTTACTCGGGGACCTTCAGAACGGCCGCAGGAGTCAGACTGGGTTGCATTCTTTCACCTAACTTATTTAACGTTTATAGCGAATACGCCATGAGAGAGGTTCTAAATGAGTGGCAAGATGGAATGTTAGTTGGCGGAAAGAGGATCAATAACCTGCACTAAGCCGACGACACACTGATCATAGCGTCAACCATACTAGCAATAACAGAAATTATGACCAGACTGTCATTTATTAGCGAAAAATATGGCTTAAAAATAAATAAATCTAAAAAGTAAATAATGATAATTAATAGATAACAATCCTCCATAAACATCAGAAATTGCATGCTACAAAGTGGTAAACAATTATTGCTGCAACAGTTGAAATTTTGTTCTCGATTTAGAATTTTTCCCTTTTTTTCTTATGCCGCTCACTGTATAAATATATCGAAAACCAGAAAAATTTACACTTGATTTAAAGTTGATTTTTAACAACCACCGTATTCTGTTGATAGACTACTTCTGTTTATAGATTACTCTTGCGAGTATCATGGACAGAACCAACGTATCCATATTACAAGAAATTGGTCCACGTACAAGACTGCTAACCAAAATAAACCGTATGTATCTGCAGTGCCGGAAAATATAGCTAGAAGATCAGGAAAGGAAAGTAGAAGGCAAACGCCCAAGAGGCAGATCTCCAACTTGATCGGTAGACCAAACAAAACTCTTATCAAATATGAGACTGCATTATGCCAAAAATATTGCACAGGATAGGCAAGCATGGAAACAACTGCTGAATTAGATATAAATGGTGTCACTTCATCTTTTGGAGGATAATAGAATGGTAAATATAAACTTTATATGGGGCAGTTTGGTTAACTTACCACATTAAATCTACTAATCCTCCTTGTTTTGCAATTACACTTTTCACCCTATTTGCAAAGTTTATAGCCGATTCATCTTCTCGTTGATACATAGGAGGCAGATACCAAACATCACATACTATGGCCCAGCTGGTCATCATCATATATAAGTACTGTACCATTGAGTACCTGTTAAATAATAACAATTTAGAGTTCATAGTACGTTTCCGATTTTTCAATAACTTTTATACAAATTAAGTCACAGGGAACTTTAAACAGTCTTACCATAAGTAGAACCAGCCCCTATCATGTGGCTACGAAAATATGTCTACTGCTTTACTTTAATTGATTTGTGAAATTGAACATAAATTTTAATTAGCTATAATGTTTGAACAATTAATTTGATTTTTCAAATTCCAGATCGGTTTTGGAAAAATTAATTCAAAGATTCGTATTGAATATTGCACCGTGTATATTTTTTAATGCAATGCGTGAAATGGATTAACCGCATATAAATATTAGAGTGAATCATTTCCGAAAAAAATGTTCATCTTTATATATTACTCTACATATATATAAAAAAAATTATCACCAAGTTTGAACTTCTAATATCAATTTTAAGTTCTTACAATTTAAATATAAAGTTTTTCCATTTTGAAATGCATGCAAAAATTATTTTTTCAAATTTTTAATATTCACTTTTTACAATAATGCAAATCAGTTTGATAAACAAGGTGGGGAATTTTATGCTCATCTAAAACGCTTTAGAGATTTTTTGTGTAACTCGCACTGGTTTACCAATAGGAGAAAAAAAATTTTATCAAAAACTGTGCTTTAACGACTCCTACTTATGAACCAGTGCGAGTTACACAAACAACTTCTAAAGCGATTTCGAAGAGCATAAAATTTCCTACCTTGTTTATCAAGCTGATTTGCATTATTGTAAAAAGTAAATATTAGAAATTTGAAAAAATAATTTTTGCTTGAATTTTGAATGGGAAAACTTTATATTTGAATTGTAAGATTTTCACCACCAGGTAGAAGTATCCATTAAAAGAAAACGTAATAAATATATGACTTAATAGATTTTGTTGATTCAATCCAAGTAGCAAATTGAGGAAAGGAAAACGTTATTAATTTAGAAATAAATAAATTCTATGAATGGAAAGATTCTTCATGGTCACAAATAAAAAAACATCCCACACCTTATTTAAACGATATAACATTTATTTCTTTTAAAAAAGCAAAGCCTTTCAAAATATCCATAGATAATTCAGCCCCCGACAGAATTTTAAAATTAAAAATTGAATGAAATTGAGTGATAATATAAAACCACGTGAAACTGCAAGGAGAATAACCACAGATAAAAAAGAGAACATTTTTAAAGAACTGTGTCCCTTAATGCAAAAGGGAAAGCAAGAGTTTTGGTTCCAATGACAATTTATTATTTTGAATAAGTTTATTGTATGATCTAAACCTGTTTACAATATTTTTCTCTGTATTTTTTGCAGCTTTAAGTACTATAACAAATCTTTATTAAAAAATTTGGCGTTTTTAATTGTTTGTCATCTGATTTGATATTTATTTGCATTAAAAAATTATAATTATTGATTTAAAATGTCAAGTTTTTATATTTTCTGGGTAAATATCATTTTTAAACAATGTAAAAAATCATCTAGAATATATATCACACAGAAAAGAAATAAAAACTAAGACGTGCAGAGCCAGGAGCGAGGTGATAAAGGCGATAGAAAAACTAAAAATAGAATAGATAAAATGAATACGGAAATGTTGAAGTACTAAGCAAATAAGGGAAAGAACTTATTATACAGAATATTACTGGTAGTATAGAGAATACGCCAACAATTCCAGAGTAGTGGAAAAAAGCAATACTAGCAGCTATTCACAAAAAAGGAAGACGGGAGATAGATATATAGGCAGCATTTAGAACCAATATATCAACACAAGTTAGTTTATTCACTTTGAGGCAAATATGGGGATTTATATTGCAGCAATCGATTTAGAGAAAGCCTTCGATAGTATAAACAGAGAAAATATATGGGAAATAATGAGGAATAGAAAAGTTAGTAAACAACTGATGAACATAATTAAGAATATATATAAGAAAACAGAGAATGTAGTACTAGTTAGCGGGAAGACGACAAGCAGATCTGTTACATAAAGAGGAGTAATAAAAGGAGGCGTTTCAAGCCCGTTATTGTTTCTACTAGTCATGGACGAAAATCTGAAGAAAGAAAAAAAAACACACAGAGGATAAAACAGATTGAGACCAATCTAACTAAATAAACTAATGTATGTGGACGACCTACTAATCTTCGTTAAAACAAAAAAAGAGCTACAAAATAGAATACAGAAGTGGAATATTGAGATGAAGCAATATTTGTACATAAAGATACAAAAGACAGAAATAATTAGAATACGTAACAAACCAGAAGAAATAACTGCGTAATTACAAGAACTCGAAAAGTAGAGTGTCTAGGTACAATTATAAGACCAGATGGAAGAATTGACGAAGAGGTAGCCAATAGGATATATAGGACAATATCCACATATTTAGCCCTGTACAGAGTCTTCTTTAGCAAAAAATAACAAAACATACGAAAACGAGAATTTACGAATTAGTACTAGTGCCTATGCTGATCTATGAATGCGAATCCTGGGTGTTAACCAACAAATTAAAGCAAAAAATAACAACATGTGAAATGGTTTGAACAAATTTTGAGAATGAAGGAGAACAGAAAAGTTGAAGCGATATTGGAAACTGAAACAAACAAAAAGAAGGAAGGAAATGGAATCAGTTAGTAGTGCATTGAAGCATTTAAGTTATCTCATCTTGAACTGAATCATTTCCTTTGGGTGTAAAGCATATTAATGAATAGTTTTATTTAAACGCCAAAATATAGAAACATGAAGGCAAATTTGAGTTAATCAACATTATGATAAATAGCAGCGGTTCAAAAATTTTATAAGAAGGAAATCAGATTGGTGACGTAAGAATAAAACTAAAACAAAACGCAGTAAGAGTCATAATTTAGTATAAAAGAACCAAAATGTATAATGAAATGAATAAAACCATGTATTTCTTTATCATAGTATGCAGAAACAATCAGTACAAACTCACTTTAACGAAAGAACCAATCTCTAAAAGTTGATCACGCATTTCTCAAAAATACCATTTTGGAACTTACTGTGTTTTAAATTAGAACTTGTTAGGACTTGAGGGACTCCACATATGGTAAAAGTACGTAAAGTTCCTCATGACTCACTCTGAATCTTAGAGGTTCTAAATGATGCTAGAGTTACCAAATTATAGTTCTTTTTCTAGTTTTTCGAACTGCTTGAAACAAGACTTATAAATGGAGATGATTTTCATTTATGGACAACAAACAGGAAAAAATTTTGTTAAAAAAATACAGCTAAATAACATGAATATTTATAAATATTTTAGATTTAATACTACATTGCCACGGGTCTATTGTTTAATCTACTGAATTTACATTACAAACATACATCGATCCATTTTGGGATTTTCATCTTACCTATTGTTTATTAACCTAATAATGAACTTTGCGTTATTTTATGGACGCACTGTATATATCTATAAACCCTGGAAGAATTGAAATTATTTTTATTATTGTACAAAAAAGTTTAATCACCTGCTACTATTCCAAAAGGCATCTCCAAACCTGGGGTCGTATTTTATGGCTACTGGATAAATAACACTGCCGACTTCAAAACTTCCCTTTTTAAATTGCATGACTGATGTATTATTAATACAAGTTCCTTCTGGGAATATGAGAATAGGTGGATTTTTGGGATTACTCACGTGTTCTCTTAACCTGAAAAATTAAATTAAAGCAACAATTTACAAACACCATGTCAATTTGCAAATATTCTGAATGAGGAATAATGCTTCAAAATAGTCTATAAAAAAATTATTTATTTTCAATTTTTTTAGACAATGTTTTTCTGTTAAGTATATAGAAAACTTAATTATTCACATTATGGTAAGTAAAATTTCATACAAATGATTTACTTGGTCAGTTTATTTTATGCGCTAGTATAAGCGACGTCCACTTTTTGTATGTAATGACCCCAAGCACAAGTGAGAATAAAAATGTTTCCACTAGGGAATGTGCTAATGCTAAAGCACTTTTGGCAAAGTTTGCCACAAGTTTAAGTAATACAATTGGACACAATCTATTATCTCGATAGCACACAGGATTTCGAGTGACCGATAATAACAAAAGATGACCTGGACAACATCGCCATAAGGTGGCAAATGAATATCCAAGATCGGTTTTTGCAAATGTGGGATTGTTCTATAATCAAGTTTAAGGTAATGAAAGTTGGAACAGTTCTAGCACCCTATGGAACTGTATAATGTTATTTATTAATTTCAGATTCTCAGAGACAATGTGTTCAATTCGCATAAGGAGGCCCGAACTAGGGGGAACATCAATGGAGCAATATTTTATCCAGTTTTGAATTATAAACTATGGAGGAAGTATTATTATCTGGGGCGATATCAATTTGGAGGTCCCCACAAAATTAATTATGATTCAGGAAGGTCGTTTTACAGCTACTCGTTACATAACAGAATCGCATGTGGAACCATGTACAATATTTGCAGGAAATAAATTTTTATTTTTTTATGCCCGCACGTGATTAGAGTAGTACAAATTTACTTCTAAACAGTGAAAATTACAAGTCTAGTTCGTTCAAAAAAACACTAATCTTAACCTAATTGAACACTTGTGGAACGACGCGGTTTTTAGGGCTAGAGCCTTACTGCTTGTAATGAGAAGCCTAAATAAGCCTTTGGTGAAGCCGGCAGCAAGATGGAATGAAACGCGGGAAGATACAATGACAAACAGTATTTTAAATATATTTTGAAGATTAGAAGCAGTAATGAGAACAAATAGAGGCAAGGAAATTTTTTGAATCGGTTAGAAAATTTGATCTTGGTACTTATAAAACTGAATTGAATTCATTATCATTTGCATTTAATTTAATCGTACATTAAAAAGGAAAAACAATGTACCAAATTCAAGTGATAATAATCAGCAAATAGGTAGATTCTATCAATGTATGGATGTCTTTTAGAACATTCAATTCGGTTATTAGGCAATAACACAAAAAGTTTTGTGTTGTTGCTGATATTCGACAAATAAATTAGATAAACTCAAAATATCTTCACAGTAAACAGATCATTCAATAAGTTGTGAGACTAACTAAGAGAAACACATTTTTTTGTCAAAAATCGATTTCATTCATCAACGTAACCTCCTTCAAGAGCAATACAATAATTCCGAAGCTTCTCTAACTTCTCGATGCCATGCTTGTTGGTCTATACCTCGAAATAAGCTTCAGTTTTAGCAATTACTTCTTCATTTGAGCTGAATTTCTTACCGGCGAGCATTTTTTTTGTGATCAGCAAATAGCCAGTAGTCACTGGGGGCCAGATCTAGACTATACGTTAGATGAGGAATCGATTCAAAGTGTAAGTTTTTCCTTGATTTTTACATTCAAACAACTCTATGTAGTATTTGCTATTGATTGTCTCTCCCTTTTGGAAGTAGTCGATGAACAATATTTCATGCGCATCCCAAAATACTAAACCCATAACTTTCCCAGCTGACTGTTGTGCCTTTGGACGCTTTGGACATCGTTCCCCGGTAGCAGTCCAAACAGATGATGATTCCGTAGTGAAGTGATAGATCAATATTTCATCCATTGTCACATATCCAGAATTTCCCGATTGTTGACAAAAGTTTTTGGGAGTTTGAGACGAAAGATGAGGTCGAGAGAAAGATGTGAACTTCGTTAGTGTAGAGCTTTGACGTGAAGAATCGCCATCATACTATGAGAATAATTGAGACGGATTATCAGCAGAAGTTTCGTAATAAAAATATAAGCTATTGGAAAGATTGAAGTAACCGTGATCTTCTTACAACGAAATATCGTTGACCATTAACTACTATTCAAGACATACAATCACCGATTCTAACGATTCTAGCGACAGTCGTTTAAAGAAAAAGAGCTCCGTGAAAAATACAAAAAATTAGTGCTCAATGATCATCTAACTGTCGCACCGAGCAAAATGCCCCTTGAATATTTATCGTGATAGTCGCTTGTGGTATTTGTACATTGTTCATGGAAATAGGAGGGCACTGGTCTTTTCTTAGAGTGAAAGTCACTTGGATGAATTTTGTTTGCTCAGCCACGTTTGGATATTATTTAAATGTGCTCTACTAAGGTGTGACAAGTCCTCTTTATCCGTTTTGTAGGTCTCCTGGCCAATTTCTTTTTAGTCTTTTACCATCTTGTTATTTTATAAGTAGATGGAGTAACGTTTTCCCATAGTTAGTCAGTTCATGATGTTTCGTGCTTCCTTCATTTGACAAAAATCACACTTTTTTATGTAAGGTTAGGTTCGATCCATACCATGTTGCATCAGCTATTATGAGAAGTATAATGGACCTTTTTTTGAGTGTTAATTACTTTCAGGTCGATTTGCTTGCGTTTTTTAATGATATGGTCTTTCCATGTAAGCCTTGTGTCTAGGTGCATTCCTAAGTATTTCGTGTTAGTAGCTTGTGGTATCTGTACATTGTTCATGTAAACAGGAGGGCACTCGTTTTTTCTTAAAGTTAATGTCAATGGGCGGATTTCGGACCAATATTGGTAGTATTATGAACTTGATTATGGCATTAGTTATTCAAGCACCACGTTTCATTGCTTCGAGAACTGTACTCAAAAATAAAAAAAAGCCACAACGTTGTTTCTTAAAGGTGATATAAGACAGATTAGCGACAGGATGGATATTATTGGGGAATAATTTATTCAATGTAAGCATACTGCAGGGAATTGGATTGAATCCTCTCATTACCACTTAACTGGGAGTTGAGAAATATCTAAGCAACTATACTATCGGAACATACGCAGAATTAGACCTATTATAAATTCTATAAATGAATTTGTAGTCTTATTTTTGTTGAAAGTTGTGTTTTGAAAAATTGTTATAGAATATATTGTTCTGAAATATTGTAACCAATGCAAAAATTATAACATACCTATTGGCAACAGCACTTCTATCCCTAGTTTCAGATCTTTCAAACCAGATATGCGGGGAGGCTCTTGCTAATGCTCTTTGGAATATTCCCAAGAAGCCACCGTGGCGTTGACCTATCTATTGAACGTAGGTAAATAATATTAATTTTTTCGAATTTATATTTAATATAGAGCTTTTCTTCCACTTTTTAAACTTTTTTGTTTGTGCATCTTCTTGAATGGAGTATAGAGTGGATAGAATGGAGAGTAATAGAAAGGAATGCATTTATTAGTCCCGTCAAATTAGACCAAAAAATAAGAGTGAAGCTACATAAATTCCCACCAAGCTGATAAACAGTACAATTGTTTAAAATATAATTTAAAATAAAATTTGAAAGTTCCTATCATTCTCATGTATGGAAAAAATTTTATATAAGGTCAAAGGTCAAAAAAAATGAGTTTTGTAGATCATAAAATCATCTACAAAAAACGTATCAATACTTTTTTTTCCTACGAGCCACCATTGATTCAAAAATAAAATTCCTTTTTACGCTTCATTTTCAAAGGACACAAGTTGGAAAAGGACAAAGTATTGTCAACTTACTTTTAACGTCTTAAAGGAGCCTTTACTTGAGAGACCATTACAAATCGATTATGGGACCACTTCACTTTAACAACTAAGTTAAAGGGTCCTTTAATCTAAAGGAACCTTTAGTTAAAGTGCTTGTGAGATTATGAAACCGGCCGTTAATCGATCCTAGAAGACTTCTAATTTAACTCATCAATGTTTGACGACAAAGAGGAATGTTATTTGGAAAAGAATTTACTTCAATGTGTATAACGAGGGCCGTTTTATTTTCAACCTCCGATCGATCCGTGAAGACGCTACGTGGGCAGAAGAAAACAGGCATGCGCTGTAGACGACTGCGAAGCTCTCGCACTACATACTCCGCCATTGTTAACATTCAGACGTCAGTCGGCGTTGTGCTACAGCCACGTAAATATGTCAGCCATTACTGATGCTCCTGCCAAGTGTG
Organism: Diorhabda carinulata; assembly: GCF_026250575.1. Taxonomy (NCBI): domain Eukaryota; kingdom Metazoa; phylum Arthropoda; class Insecta; order Coleoptera; family Chrysomelidae; genus Diorhabda; species Diorhabda carinulata. The sequence continues at coordinate 41,930,499 of NC_079472.1, forward strand.
AATTGCGAAGTGTGATTCGTTTTCTGCAGGATGTAGGCGATAATGCTGCATAAATCCATCGGAGAATGTGTCGTGTGTTTGAGTGAGTGATGGTGTTGTGCGTGGAGGTTTAAAGATGGCCGTAATGATGTGCATGATGAAGAGGACCAAGGAAGCAAATCTGTCGTTTTAGATGATTTAGTTCAACGAGTTGACAGCATGGTTAAAGAAAACCGCAGATTCACCATTACTGCTTTTTCTACGGAATTTCCAGAAGTTTCAAGGTCTGTTTTGTACTCTACTATTACTGAACGGTTAGGCTGAATTGGCGGCAGCAGAGTGTATTGAAAAGCTTGTCCACAGATATGACAAATGTCTCAATCTCTTCGGTGATTATGTCGAAAAGTAACCGTATGTTTTTATGAACTTTTATTTATATCCTATCGGAGGTTGAAAAAAAACTGCCCTCGTATTTAATAAATATTAAATATGTAAAATAGTTATAAAAATTACACTGGTAAACACTGTTTTTGTCACAGGAACTTTGTGATGATTTTTTATTTGTTTTGATGAAACCTCATTTAAAAAAAAATTATAATTTTGTTTCAGTGACACAGTATTTTTGTGACAGCTATATATTCCTTTCAGACCTCATTTACGTGTTTGTGTTTGAATAACTCAATTTAGGCGAATGTATAACAATTGCATTAAACTAAGTTACGTTTATTACATTATGAATATGCCGAGAAAGTGTTCTAATAACCCGGACAGTGTTTGTTATGTGTGCGGAGAACTAACTTTTACATTTCAGCGAAGAAAATTTACGTTACGTTAAAAGGTGCTATTTAGACTACTTTCGTTTCCTGTGCACCACCCAGATAAATCCTGGGTTCCACATAAGCATGGTGTGTAATATTACTATAAGTTGAGCTAAGCAAGAATCTTGTCTTTTGTTATACCAATGATTTGGACGGAAGCAAAAAATCATGTAAGTGATTGTTAGTTTTGTTTGATTCAAACAAAAGTCGTCACAACCAAGTCCAAACACACTATCCAATACCCAAACTTGTCATGGGCCAACAGACCGATCCTACTTAGTGTTAAATTTCATATGCCAAAGCCTCCAAATCAAGCAGAAAGTCAGGATTCTGTTTCTAGTCCGGCATTTGTTCTTAGTCAACCCGAAAAGGTATATCAAGAGAGTGACCCAAGTTATGAACCGCCAATTTTGAAAGAACCGCATTTATTGCAAAGTAATTTAAACGATTTAGTACGTTATTTTAATTTGTCTAAAAAACAAGCTGAGCTTTTGAGATCTATATTAAACGACTGGAATTTACTTTCTCCTGGAACGAAAATTTCTTATTTCCGACATCGTGACGATGAAATGAAACCTTACTTTTCTAAAGCAGATGATTTAGTCTACTCGTATTGTAATAACACTGTAGTGATGAATTAATTGACTTTTGAATATGATAAGTCACTGGAGATTCTTCATTAACTCCTCAAAAAAAAATTCCCTACACAAAGAAAGTATGAACCAAGCGCAAATTTACTGCAGGGCAAAAAAATCTTAAAAAAGATCCTTTAGTGAACCCTAACTACATACTTTTATATCGTTGCATATAAAGCTCGGCCTGATGAAAAATTTTGTAAAAGCTATACCTAAAGATGGCAGTGGATTCTTACACCTCAAGAAAAATTAAGGGAATATTTAGTCGTCCACAAATCAAGAATACAAGCTTTGAAGGAAAGATGAATTATCTGGAAAATGTCACCTGGAAATGTTTTTTGAACGTTTTCCTAAATTTCCTAGGAAACCATAAAGCGGAAAATTACGACTCAATGAATGAGCTTATAATTTCATATAAAGCTTTGGGATGTAATATGTCTTTAAAAATCAGTGACGTAGCGTGCTTTGGAGGGGCCCTGTACCAAAATTAGTTGAGGAGCCCAAATGAAGGGAAAATTTTCTCACAAAAGAAACAAAAATGCTTGCATTGAATTAAAATAAATATTTATTGATTATAAGTTATCGCTTCCTCCTAGAAATTGAATTAGCCAAACAATTCAAATTAAATGTACACTTTTTTTGCCTTTATTTCGACAAATTGATTTATTAAATCGTCTATAGCTGAAGATGATTTCAGTTTTTCTAACATTTCTGCCTCTATAGACAATAGTGACAAGTCTGATAGCTGTTCCTACCTCATCGAAGTCCTTAGATAATTTTTAATCAGTTTTATTTTAAAAAACTTTCATCTGTTGCGGTCGTAACGGGAAGTGTCAAGAATAGAAAGCATGCTGTTATTACCTCTGGAAAACTTGATGCATGGCTAATAAATTTTATTAGCAATAATTCCATGAGTTCCTTAATGGAATGAATTTTTTGAATTTCAGATTTTCAGCAATTAATTATTCATAAAGATTAACTAAGAGATATCTTTACTGTATTTAGCCGACAGTTTTTCGGAAGCATTTTTTATCTCTTCGTTTGAAGAAGATAGGAGTTTCTCCGGTTGTAATACCTTAGAGGCCTCTGTAGCCCGGGAGTCACGTATCATTGATACAGCTGATATGGCGGTAGCTACTCTCCTGTTAAAAATTCATATCCTGCACTCTCATCTGGATTTATTCCCCAAGAATTTGGATGCTGTGAGTGATGAACAAGGCATCAGCACATTTCCTTAATAGAAAAGTCCAGGAATGCTAGCAGGATACTGTTGAAGACTTAAAAGGAACCTACCATAATCCAAATATTCACAAAAAATATAGGTATTTATTGTACATTAAGGAAGTTTTTTATGAAAATATATGTTTTGATGTCACAAAGAAACATTTTGATGTAACAAAAAAATTAATTTTGTTGACCAGTGTTATTTAATCGTATTTTCGATGTAGTTCAACAGGTACATTATAATACTGTGTAATAATTCTTAGCAAAATATGACCTTTGATTTGTAATCGGAACCATTTGGTTTCATTGGTATATTTCATGAGTAAACTAGAGAGATTACATTTCATATGTATTGAGGAAGTACAGCAAAATCATTCTATCTAAATCCTCTAATGAATTTTAATATAATAGCGACGGAATTAATAGCATGTAATTATTCTTCATTCATTTTTGTCAACATGTACATGGTATACCACGTTAATTTGGATGTATGTATATTGAAAACTATTGTAAATATTTATCTGAACATTTGTGTAGGGCACGAAAAATTTCGGTATATCAAATTTGTGTAATTTTTCAAATAGCAACCTTATTTTTGTTAAATATCAGTGTATTCTGAAATGAGAGAAGTTTATGCTTATAACTATGTATTCAAATTTAGAGGTTTTTGTAGATACATGGAAAAACAAAAATATTTGATGATATCTTTTTCATATATTAATAAAAAAACGAACGCTTAAGTGGGAACAAATAATATTTAATTATAAGGTTGGCAACTAAGTACTTTCACTTTTTACTGATAAAGAGCCTTGTTTTATTTCTTGAACAACTTGTTAGTGCTGTACTTTGCCGTTTGTCACGCGATACTGTTACATTGATGTAACTTTAAAAGCAAGTAGAGCGTCATTTTAGTTGTGGGTTAATTTTAAATGGAGTGCAGAAACGAACATTTTCGGCATATTGTACTTATATGTGAAGTTTATGGTGCTGATTGCTCAACACAGCGCACTTGTCAGAATTGGTATAAAACATTCCGTTCTGGAGATTTTTACCTCAAAGATGAGCAACGTTCTGGTCGGCCTACTGGAGTTGATGATGACCAAATCAAAGTTTTAATTGAAGAAGATCGACATATAACTGTTCGAGAGGTTGCGAAGAGGCTACATGTATCGCCCGTAACAATTGAAAAACACTTGGGCTTAGTTAAGAAGCTTGATTTTTAGGTACCTCACGGATTGAAAGAAATTCATTTAAAACAAAGAATCTACATTTGCGATATGCATCTCAAACTAAATGAAACCGACCCTTCCTTGAAAAGCAATCTTTTTCTGTTGTTAACGCTGGATAGATAATATTTTGTATACGACTCTTAAAGAAAAAGTCTATTGTAGTGATATCGACGAATAGAAAGGCCATGAATGGGAACCATTGTTCGCCATCCAACGATCCCCAAAAAATCTTTTACACAGGTGCAATCTTATGGTCTGGAACTTCTTCATGTTTATGCTACAACTGATTCCAGTTGAAATCTAATCGATTCAAAACAATTTTCTACAGTTTTGAGATAAATTTGAACAAAAATAAACAGAAAATAGTTTTTTTAAACAACCGCCTATCATCAGTAAGCTTACCAATTAAATTTTTGTCATAAAAATGCACCACAACAACACAGACATTTAATGCCATTTGAATTTATATATAATTCTCAATATATTTTAATTCGACGCTAATTTTTGAATCCCCTATATATATTTTGATTTCCAATAATTTAGAAAGCTTCATACAGGCGTTATACAGGCAAGACTTGGTAATGTTTGACTTGACTCTCTTTGTTTCCCGAAAATTCATTTGTTTATGAACAGCTGCACCCATCGAAATTTTAAAAAAAAATTGAAAAAACTGGAATTCTTTATACACGTTTCGAATTGATTTATATTAAAATGCACTGCCAATTCTGAAAATACAATAAACAACAGAGTACTGCTTCTAGATAAAAAAAATCAGTTAGCCTCGGTCCTTCAGACAAATTATCAGAAAAATATTACTGGTAGTTTTCGATATACATGTCAACTCAATTCATAGTTGTCTATCGTGAATAAATTTATGAAAAGAACTTAGAATTAGATTGATGTCATTCACATGTATTTTCAATAAATTCTTGAGAGGGATAAATGTTAAGAATACGTTTAAAAAGTAGAAAAAAAGCTTCATGCCTATTTTCTCTTGTAGAATTAATTCCACTAATTCATTTATGCCATCAAAAAGTATATACTTATTTAAGATTTTAGATTTCAAGAATTTGAACAAACAATTCAATTGTTTTAAGTCAAGCGCCAGGTATTTTTTTGCAACATTCTAAAAAAAGGATTGTTTTTTGGAATATGTTCAAGGGTGTTCCCTGATTGTAAATTCAAGTGGGCGTCATGGAGGCCGCCATCTTGAAAAACACGTTTTTTGGAATATCTCGCGAACAGCGCATCGTACGACAAAAATAGTCATTTTTATAGACAATAACTTTTATCTTTTTTATTTATTTTTTTTTCATAACGTATAGGTTTTTATTTATAGCGCTCCAAACTTTTTACAATACGGTTTTTGCTAAATATATAGTTTCCGGTTCATGATAAATTAAAAATGCTGGTATCTGGATTTGTAGAGCATGAAATTTCCAATAATTCGAATCGAACCATCGTGCAGTTGGAATGTTAAGAGAAGAAAATTCCAAGGGACCCAAAATATATACACTAGAATCCCGCTAATCCGTACCCCGTTAATCCGATTTTTCGGATAATCCGAACTGCCTATCGGTAATCAATTATTTTCATATTTACGCTTCTCGGCGGTTCACTGCAGCAGCTATGCTCTCGTCGGCAAGCTTCTCGTAGGTGTCGGGATCTTGTGCCCTCCACTCATCGATGACTGAGTCGTTTGGTGTCCCACAACCGGGAATTCCTCTCACCATTTGAAGCAGAGGTCCTTGGTTATAACTGTCATCTGGTGAGTCAACAAAGTACAGTAGAACTCCAATTATCCGAATTAATGGGGACCGGGACCCATTCGGATAATCAAATATTCGGATAATCGGAGTTTTTTTTTAAAAAATTGGCATTGGAGAGAAAAAAAGCTACGTTTTGATATTGCACTATTTTTTTATTGAATTAAATGAAAGAAACATGATATTTTCACATGTTTTAAATATAAATAAAATGTACTTATGTACAAGTTTAGAAATAAAAATCATTGTTTTTCAAACATCTCCGTCAATGTAAGCTGTTTTGCGTTCTTCATCCGTTTTAGGGCAGCCAGGTCACGCATTCGCTTGACGGTGAGCAGTTGCAAGTGGTCACACTCGGGCTGACTCTCCATCCACTTCAAAGCAGTCTCGAGGCCGGCAAATGCTTCACTAGCTGATGGTCCAGCGTCTACTTCAACATCAGCAGAAAGTTCTTCTTCCACTTCCACTTCAACATCTTCTCTCACACTTTCAACAATTTCATCGTCATTGAGAATTTGAAAACCAGGGTCAGACGTGTCACAAGCCATCCACTCTCCTACATCTTCAGCACTTACTTCTGTACAACCAGGAATTTTTCTTATTTCCTCTCATACCACATGTTGTGCCTACACTGACTTCGCGGAGGGAAGGACAATAGTGAGCGAACGCGAAAACACTGACTTCGCGGGAGGAAGAATAATAGCGCACTTAGACTTTTTTTGGACAAATTTTTTTCTGAAAGTGATTCGGATAATCGGCGATTCGGATAGTCGGAGTTCGGATAATTGGAGTTCTACTGTAAAGGGAAGTCCACAGCTTCCGACAAGACTTTCTGATAGCGTTATAAGTAACTGTACTCCAAGTATAGAATCTCCTTCTATAAGTGTACGGAGAAATGTTTTAAGATTGGCTAAGTTCATTGCCTGGAGGCCATTGGCTATATCAGAGCTGAAGCATTGGGTGAGAGGAATACAGTATTGATTTCGCCACTTTGTAATTGTGTGATATCTGCGTGAGTAGGTACTTTGTCAATGAACAAAATTGCCTTATATGGCAAGTCGTTTTCTTTATTGAAACGTTCAACAGTCTTGACTACCTCGTTGTGGAACCAGAGTTTAAATAGTCCATGTCCATCCACGCTCGTGTTTGTTTCGTGTAGTAGACCGGTAGGGACTTCATGTTTACATGCCCTCAAATTCTATGATTTACCTATCATCAATGGTAATTTACGGTTTCCAGCGGCATTACCACATGCCATCAATGTTACTCGTTCCTTGCTTATTTTAAGCACGGGGCCCAGGTTTCCTGCTGTGAAGCTCAACTTTTTTTGTCAACGCCTTGAAATTTAAGCTGGTTTCGTTAGCATTGTAAACATACTGAGGAGAATATCCTTCTCTCCAGTTATTGTCAATTGGCGGACGCAATGACGAACTTTCCAACAGTTTAACCACCTATTGCTTGCAGTAAACAATTGATCTCCATTCATTAAATTGTTCAATTGCACAGCTTTTTCTTGTACAAGAGATCCACTTACGGGTGTGTCTTTTTCTTTATCTTGGACAAACCATAAATAGAGAGCTTCATCGACTTTGTAGAACTTAGAAGCTTTGGATGTTTGGCTAGACGATGATGCTGTGTAGAATTGTTCTAGCTTGGTACGGTTTTCATAGAGAAAAAATATGTACAAAGATAGGTAGTCTTAGTCAATCCTCGAACACTACAATAAAAACTGGTGCAAGTAAACACGGTCGATGACTCAAGGTATCGTATATTGTCAGAAATACTTAGTTACATGTCACGTTTTGTCAATTCTTTCCGGGGTTCTAGTGTACTATAACTTATAATATCGTGGGCATTTTGTGTTCACTCGATATTTACAGCGTTACAGCTCCTAAAATATAAATGTTACGGGAAAAAGTTTCTAATAAAATTTATAGGAAATTTCATACTCTACCAATTCAGATACCAGCATTTTTAATTTATCATGAACCGTTAACTATATATTTACCAAAACCCAAAAGTTTGGAGCGCTATAAATAAAAACCTATACGTTATAAAAAAACTTCCAAATAAAAAAGGTGGTAAAAATTCTCCATAATTTTCGTAGCACAATGCGCGGTACGCGCAATATTCGATAAAACGTGTTTTTCAAGATGGCGGCTGACGTGGGCGCCCCTCATGACGCCCACTTGGATTACATTCAGGAGACACCCCTGAGCATATTCCAAAAAAAAATCCGTTCTCTAAAACTTTTCAGTATGAACTTAGATTTTTTACTCTGGCGCTTTCTATTTCTCAGTAAAATACCAAAAGTATGGTATGAGTAACTAACTTAGAATAATTATATAGTCATTATATACAATCGAACAATAAGTCCTCGGTCTACCAGATAGTGGTCAGCTCAAATCATATTTTTAAATTTTCCCTTGAAGTAGCATTTTACAAACGACAGATGTGATATTTGAGCTCATTTCCTCCAATAGTCACATATATATTAAAATCATCAGATGAAGAAACTGCCAAAAATGTTTAGACAAATTTCCACATTTGCAAGTTGCATTAATTAATTAACAAATGATCATTATAATGCAATATTTGGTTGTTCAAATAAATACCAAAAAGAGGAACCACTTAAATTTTTTCGGTAAGTTTTCATATTTATTTAGCAGATAATATATAAATAAAGACATTTACTGTTTAGGTTATCCCCCAAAAATCGAAAGTTTATAAAAGTCTGGTTGCAAATGTGAGGCGTGAAAATTTCATCTTATCATGGGAGCCATGTTGTTCCTTCCTTTATTGACTCATTAATCACCTATGAGAGAGAAAATTTTTGCAGGGTAAGCTATTAGAAGAAGGTGATGTAAAAGACTTGGATGAAGACACATTTTTTATACATCATAATAAACTTAAATTAATTTTGTGTGATATAAAAATATCAATCTCATTTATACACAAGTATTTTTTCCTTTTTTCGTCTTTTAGTAGAGTTTAAATCCAGTAGTATCCTGCCATCCTGTTTCTACTTTATTGCTAAAATGTTAAGTACTCATTTCTTTCATTCTTTATACCTTAAGAATGCAAAATAAACAGATCGACCAAAAATCATTGGAAATATTTTATTTTCATTTTAATGGAAATAAGATTCAAATTCAACTTAATTTAATATTTTTAGAGTAATTGAGTTTATTAGGCTTTTAATTTTTAACTTGATTATGTAATAATGTAAGAAACTAACATATAAAAGGTTTATTAACTTTATAGTTATGTATAAAAAAATGTTTTATTTATACTTAACATTTAAATAAAAACTATATTATAACCTCACACGCTACGTTGCCGGCAACGATAACCTCGTGATCAGAACGCAGACAACAGTGCAATGTTTTTATTAATCATATGACATCACAACTGAAAACCAATGATAGACATTATTTTTTCACTTTGAATTAAAAATTTTACTTTATGACATTATTTGATATCAAGAACTTAGAAAGTAAAAAGAAAAATAAATACATTTAAAAAAATGCAAGTACCCTATTAGCGCTATACTGTAAGAAGTTAGAAAATCTACCACTGGTAACAAACTTAATTTTTTAATTATTGAATGATCGACTGTTTTCTTAGAAAATTTGTGAGTTGTTTTTTATTGAATATTGAATAAATAAACAAATGCCAGTGCTTAGGTAATAATGTATCTGTATTCTCAATGGCCTTACTCTAGTGTTTCCTTGAAGATTTTTTTCCGTCTGGTACAACTCTTTATTGAATTAGCGTTAAACACTTTTTAAATACAATGAATTTTGAGATGTTTGCTTAGCCTCCAAAAGTTTCAGTTTTAACTGGTCTACCCAGACCAAGAACCAATGCCATTCCATTAAAAATGTGACATGTATTACAATCACCTTATGATGATTTCGTCGGTGTTGATATAATTCCGACTGGCGCAAGAAACATCGGACAACTCATGTTTGCATATTAGACATAATTGAAAATTTAAAGCATTTCTTTTATTTTTAGATTCAAGTTTGCTATTGGAACCAGAAGTGCTTTTAATATCCATTATGAAATAAATATGTAGATATCTAACATTAGGATATAAATTATAACTAATATTATAGATATTTCTCACCCCGAAATCATACACTCGTTATATTAAGTACTTAAAACGAGAACGAGAAAGGGTTTAAATTTGGACCTCTCTCAGTCAAACAGAAATAATATTCACTTGAAAATCCAAGCACTTGAGTCAGATTAAAAAAACAATTTGGCATTCCAGGCTACACTAAAACGATCCTAAGCGCCCGTCAGAATCACCAAGGGTGCATTCGATTCCGTTGTGATCGCGGCAGGAGCGTCCCTCATGATGTCATTAGTAAAGTTCACGACGACTCTTGTCAAGAAGTGGATCAAAGTGGACGTTGAAAGAATTAGCGGAATTTTCAAAACTCAAGCAACATAGATTGCAACCATGGAAAGCTACCTCATCATTTGATGAGGTATGGCATATTATAAGTACTTTTGAAGCATTGTTGTGACTCACTACCAAATATTTTACTATCGCCGCAGAAGAAATTTTGATTTTACTTTAATTTAAATCAGTTAAGCACTTATTCACTTACAAATTATAACATAACTTCTAAAAGCTTTTGCTTTATATTTTCCGTTTTGCTATTCGTTAATATTCATCTCAAAGCTCAAAACGCCTCGTAAACCATTCCACTTGGGTTTACGATTATTACGCTCTAGGCTAAGTGGAACGGGAAAGATGGTTATCATAAACATGATTATTGTGAGTGCTCAGTGAAATGCCTGCGTTAGCACATCGTGTATCTGAGCGTTAGGAGGAAGAGGAAACGAAGAATCGTAGTAGTTGGACAGTATAGAGAGATCTCCTTAGCCTTAGTCAGGTTTTTGTCAGCTTAAGTTTGTAAGTTTAAGTTAATATTTAGTTTGTGATTTTTATTTGCTTTTGTTGTAAGGCAAGTGAATCAATTAATTTTTTTTCATAAATGAAATAGTGAATTATTTTTTATAAAAAAAGAAAATGTACATTCAATGGTGAGATACAAAAAGATTATTATTGAATAAAAAAACTAAAGTTAATTATGAAAAAAAGTGTACACAATTTTATACAAAGCTTCAAAGGGAAAAGGACCCACTAAAAAAGATCCATAGTGCAGAAAAATATATATTTTTGTTCTCAGTTATTCTGATTAAAAAAATTTGATTATTTTAAAAATACTTATATCCATTATATCCTTAAATAGTATTTGTTATGAACAATTTTTATTAAAAAAATTGAATCAATCATATTTAAGTTATTTAACTACTTCCTCCGCTCAAAGTACACGTCCCGAATTTGAAATAAAAAAAATATGGTCATCTTATTAAAAGACTAATACTTATTAAATATTCATCGATCTTAATAATATTATTATAATCATGATTTGAGATTCCCTCATAAATTCCTTGCCTCAACTTAAGTGAATTGGAAGCTAATATGATCCTAAGCGGTCGTCGGAACCACTGAGTCGTTAAATGCCTGGCCACCCACGCAAATCTAAGCCTTCCTAGAAGCTCTGCTGGTGACCGCGGTTTTCACATTATTTTGCATTTTTCTAGTTAAAAAAAATTATCCATTAAAAAATGATTTTCAAAAACGCAATGGGTTTCCATAGCGTTTATAGAGGATATATTTTTTGATAAACCAAGTGGTTTTCAAGTTACAAGGTGCACCATAACGTTAAAATGAGTATTCAGGAGGACCGTTTATTCGTTAAAGAAACTCCATATAAAAGCATGATTTTGATTTTACTTGAAAATTCAAAATTATATATTTATAATGAAAATATTGGAATAAGATTTGGCCAGATTAGTAGACGTATGTTGTAGATATAAATAATAAAAATAATTTTTTTGCCCTTCACTGAATAATTCACCTTCCTCGCCCTCTGCTCCATACGATTTTTGAACGACTTGTTGATTTTGCATTATTAGGGTATAAGGAATTATAAAAATTAATGCTTACATTTTAGCAATCAAGTGTCAACGAAAATCTATTTCAAGAAGCTTTTGTAATATAATGTGATATTAATTGAGTTTGGAATTTCTTCAGAAAATATGAAATTTTGTAATAATGAAAACCATACACTATCAAAAAATTTTTAGCAAACAAGCTAAATATTTGACATTTCCATAATTGTTTCCATTACAATCATTATTTGACTTATTATTTCTTTTCTAAAATCAAATTATTACAGGCCGCCCCATGTTGCTCTTAGTTAACAGAGTTAACAGTTAGTATTGTAAGACCATGACAGTTTGTTAGAGTTGTTTAGAATGAACAACCTGAACATTTGTTTAACAATGGAAAACATTAATTCCTTGTTTTGAGTAAGTTTCATTTTTCAACCTACAAAAATATTAAACATGAATGTACCAGCTCCTCGATCAGGGCGTTCAAACTAGGCGGTTTCGCCATAAAACATAAAATATAATTCGTAATGGAAAACTACTAAAGATAAATTGAGAGGTAGTAGACATCACGAAGATATCATATAAAAGACATGAAAACCACGTTTCCTCAAAATGGAACAAAATAAACAACGAATTAATAATTTATTTGAGTAATGGAGTGTTTATATAAAATATTTTTTTGGTTCAATATGTGACCTGGATTCTTTACTACAAATCTGACTATTTGGAAAAGAGAGAAATAATTATCAGTGACTATTACTGTACACTCTGTCTCATTTTGGGACATTTACTTGTAAAACTTTTAAAGTTACAAACAGAATTATACCAACTACTTTTGTTCCTGAAATACAAGGCGAAAACAAAAATATTCACTTTTGGTGATGTTATTATTTCTCAGGTACTGAAAAAAAATGAAAACTGCTTATAATAGATATTTTTACATAATAGACAGTGACGTATTTAAAAAGTTTTTGGAGCATTATTTTTAAGATTGGCAAACACTTGCTATTTTTCAAATAGAGCACCCTGTATATTTTAATGTAAAATCATTTTTCTAAATATATTGATGTATAACAACCTAATGTTCAATAAATTTCAGTTTAAAAATCAGATAAATCTATATTTATGTTAGTTTATTCAATAGTAGACCATGAATTGCACACAAACTAAGTCACTAACAGAGTCAATACAAATCAATAATGTTATGTGCTTATTTTATTTTGTAAAAAAATAAAAAAAAATAAAAAAGATATTAGGTTTTCAGAAAGACGTCAGCCAACTCGGGCTGACGTCTTTCCGTCTATTCCGGTTAAAATCCAATCTTTTAATTTATGGTTGCTATTCAAAATCCTCCATTTTTAAAGAAATGAAGCTGGCGAAATTAATGTTTTAGCGTGTGTAGGAGTAAGACCCCAAAGTTCCCAAAAAATAGAGGATGAGGTGGGTATTTCAACATCATAAGTGCAAAAAATTTTAAAAAAGCATAAATTTAAATCGTATAAGGTAAATATTGTTCAAGCATTGCATCCTGACGATCCATATAAACGACGGAATTTTCAAATTGATTTTTAATCAAAAGTAATAAAGGACCAGATTTTGAAAAAAAGGTAATATGGTCTAGTGAATCCCATACAAGCAGCAGCGGCATATTTAATAGACAAAATACAAGGAATGGGTATAAAGCTGAATAGACCACCACTACATCAACACCAACTGTGATTATTGGTGTAGTGGTGGTGTAAACAGTGTATTCAGTATGAATATCACCAACGGTTCCTGAAACTCCAACTAAATTGGTATCAAGAAAACCAACTTATTATTTGAACGACAGCGACAAGGCCGATTTGGTTTTAGTTTTTCATGTTTTGTATTGGGCACTCAAATTGTATATACAATTTTTGAGGATAACTTAACTGCCCAACGATACCTAAATATATTACAAAATAATATGCCAGCGTTGCGGGAGGATCTACCTTTGGTACGGCGACATCAGATATATTTAGAGGTAGTTAGAGAATATTTAATTACTTATTTTGGTAGACGCTGGATTGGCACTCACAAGCCAATCAGATGGCCCCCGAGGTCATCGGATTTAAGTATTATAGACTTCTTTATATGGTCATATGTACTCAATAAGATTTATGCACATCGACATAATAATATCGATGAACTCCGAGCCTTAACCGTAGTAGCATTCAGAAACTTACAATGGCAACCCTTATGATTTTAAATCCATTAAGGCGAATTGAAACTTTATGTGGTTTATGTATAACACAAAATGGACGACATTTTGAACAATTTTATTAGATTTATGTTTTTTTTTTGGTTTTTGTAATTGACTTTCTAATTTGATTGTTATAATTATAATTTTTAATGTTGAATTTGTACCGATACATTTTTGATTGGAAGATTCTCAAGTTCATGTTAAAGAGTGATATTTTGAGTTTGTGTTTAAAATATAATTAAATAAATAGGTTTAAATCACATGGCGTTTTAAGAAAGTAATAATTAAATGCATATGTGAAAGAATTCATGGCATATTATTAAATAAATACATAAATATTTAATTTTTCTGATTTTTGAAGCTGAAATTTATTGAAGGTTAGATTGCGATATATCGATGAATTCAGAAAAAATTTACGTTAAAATATACAGTGTGTTCCATTTAAAAAGTACCAAGTTTGGGCCCAATCTTAAAAACAGTGCTCTCAAAAATTGTTTGAATACGTCACTGACTTATGTAAAAATATCTATTATAAGCAGTTTTCATTTTTTTTATCTTATTCAGAACCTGAGAAATAATAACATCTCCAAAAGCCAACATTTTTGTTTTCGCCTTGTATTTCAAGAACAAAAGTAGTTGGAATATTTCTGTTTGTGACTTTAAAAGTTTTACAAGAAAGTGATAGGGGACCGCATGTCTATATCTTTAATAATAGCTGAGATACAGTACAGTCTCAACCAATGTACATATGGGACCAATTAAAAAGAAAATCACAAAGAATTAGTCATTTGACATTTTTTATGATGAACGTACTCAGAACTTGTTGTCAGTGCTAATTGAGTTTACAGATACTTGAAACAATCATCCTGGTACAAAAATGGAATTAAGCTGCGAACATTTTCTTTTGATGATTTTCTACGACTTTTGACGTGGATTTAATCAACAGTAGTGTGCTAATCAAATCGTTTCGACTTCTGGTGATAAACAATCGTGTTACACGGGTTTTCCTCATTCATTCGTGGTGGCACTTCACTAAAGGATGAATTTCGTGAAAGTCATCAAAAATCGGCTGTTATGCCAGAAAACATCGATGCTGTGAGTAAACTAATATTGCAAGATTGTTCGAGCACGAAGCACTTCGAAACAAATGTTCGCCTACTTTTTCAGAATAACTAGACATGTCACCGTTCCATTAGAGAAAGTTAGAACGATCAATTCTGAATAGTTGTTTGCCGGAAAAATCAGGGAAACCAATCACAGAAAACGAATGCGTGCTACGACACATCAGTTCAAACAAAAACGTTTTTGAACAGTGAAAACCTCGAATTGATATTGTTATCCGCCATACAGTCCTTATTTGGCACCTAATGATTTTTCCTTATTCCTGCATATAAAAACTAGATTGCGACGTCAACGTCACCTGAAGAAGCGGTTGATGCGTTCAAATCACATGTTTGGATGTACCTCAATCGGAATTGAAAAAATGCTTCTACAATTGGTTCAAACGCATGCAAAAATGTATGATCTTAATGGAGAATATTTAAAAAAATTATAATTATTTGTTTATATTTATCTACCTCAAAACTTGAGTAGTAACCCTCGTTTACTGCAATTCCCTAGAAATCTACACGAAAAAATAAAGATTTTTGCCTATAAGGCCGTTACTTTTTGATTTATTTTTTAATCGATCCAATAGAGTACTAATAGTCAATGTTCATTAATTTGCTTTTTCTAAATAGTCAATGATTCCTTCATCGTGCCCAGTCCGCACAGACAGTTGCCTTGTGTGTTGTGGTGAATCTACACGGTTTCTCTAACTTCTCCTTAACTCCTGAACCACATGCAGAAAAAAACATTCTCTGTTACCAAGAAATGTACTGATCGATAAAAATGATAATCAAAATCGCAAAAATAAACTTTAAGCTGATTTCAAAACCACTACATTTTCCAGATTTGATATCAGTGACTATTACTTGCATTTAGATCTGAAAAAATTCTCTAATGAAT
Source organism: Diorhabda carinulata (assembly GCF_026250575.1). NCBI lineage: Eukaryota > Metazoa > Arthropoda > Insecta > Coleoptera > Chrysomelidae > Diorhabda > Diorhabda carinulata. Next base: position 41,946,360 of record NC_079472.1, read on the forward strand.
GAAATATTTATGAAACGACTATTTTCAGGCACAAAAATTGCTTTATAATAATTCAAAAAAAAAAGAATCATTATATCACTCTGAGAGTAAACTATCTTTATGAATTTCGCTAAAAAGCTGTTTTGTTTATTAAACCGGGGACTTATTGAACGATATTTTAATAAGAAACCTCAAAATTTAAACAAATGACGATTTCAATAGTTTTCATAGTATATGTTACTGAGCCAATCAAGTAAATGAGACCCTAATGGTCCCGAGAAAGCTATACGTAGCAAATTAGTGGGTTTATGCAGTAAAATACAAACATTGAGTGTTTTATTTCCCATGTCCTTTCCCGTTTCTAGAAAAATTCATAAGAAATAAAATGTATGTTTTCCAGAAAAAATTGAAAATTCCCAGCGTCGACTGTAATTTGAAATTATCGATATCAAAATAACTTACTGATTGTATAACTATACAAGAAATAATTGCTTTGATAAGTGATTGATACAAAAAGGTCCTTCAACTTAATTCCTTAAAGCCACCACCATCATAGTTTTGTATCTGCAACTTCATTTATCTATTGCAAAGAGTTTATCTATTATTATCTTTATGTCATAAAGTTAAAAGCCCTGTTGGTTATTACTGGAATAGCAATATTGAGTTAATTAGTTGGCAATTACAGTAGATTTATTGCTACTAGTTTATGATTTAGATTCAATCAAGTAAAATAATCAAAAATCAATAAGTATGTACAAATTTGATGGTAAAATGTGGAAAATGATAAAGTTTGACACAAAAACATACCAAAGAATAACAATTATCACACATGAGTATAAGCACATCAATGGGAGACGTATGATTCGCTACACAAATCCCATTCTTCGGCTTATTTTCTTCATTATGATAAGTGATAACAGACGAAATAGCTCTTGATAATATTCCAAAGCACATAATGGACACGTACTTGTTGAGCATAGTCTTGAAGTCACTAGGCTTCACGTAACCAACCAAAGCGGTGCACAAGGTAAGCCAAAATACCTGCGAATATTGCAAAATAAGCGTGACCAAAAAAAAAATAATTTAAACATAAAATAACAACACATAGCAATCATCAATGTAATCATCGAACACATATTTAAAAATCTTTGTCAAATGAATTGTCGAGTGTAATTTATATAAAATATGCCAGGTCGACCTGGGTCAGTAATGGCGAGTACTTTTTTCACAAACGTTCATATTATACAGTGTGGAGCACCTAAGCGGAAAACGTTACAACTACCAAATAAGATAATCGAAGTTATAGAGAAAGTCGTCGAGTTTCTCAGTCATTTAATGAAAATTTTGTTCTCATATTTATTTTAAAAGTTGATATTAAATATTCTGTTTAATAATATTGAAACAAGATAAATAATGCTTTTAATATATTTATGCACAACGTCGTCCAACTACCCGACTGTATAATAATAAATACATATTTTTTCACTTATTCTATTTATAGAAATAGAACTCGGAGCAAAAGAAAATATTATTCAAATACAAGAAAAACAAATTGAACAAGTTGAAATATATAGATATCTAGGTGTAATAATAGAAAGATATAAATACAGGATGTTTTTGAATTAATGCGACAAAATTCAGGAATTGATTGCTCGTATGAAATTAAGATGGGTCTTTCCTACAACAAAATTTTCTCAGCCGATCCCTTTCCGAGATATGACCCTTAAAAGGGAGTGAAATTAAGTTTTTTGTTTTCCAAAATTTCAGTAAAGCTAGAAACTAACCACGGGTATTTTATGAATATTCCTGTTACATTATGTATGGTGAAATTAGCAACCCCAAAATTTTTTTTACTATCGTGCGTAAAGTACGTACTTTAGAAACACGAGTGCGTAAAACTTTACGCACCAGTGCATAAAGAAACTTATTTTTAAGCAGTAGTGCGGAAAATACAGTTATTTATGCCACGAGTAACTAAGTTGGAACTTCTGTAACCGTTGGTGATATTCTTACTGAATAAACTTTTTACACTACCCCTACACCAACCATTGGCAATTATGTACACAGTGTAATTGTGTTAGTGTAGTGGTGGTATAAACAGTGTATCCAACAAGTGAGTAAAGTAATACTTTCTTTCACGAGTAGGACGGTTGGACCACGGCAATTCCTACGAGTGAAACTTTAGTTACTTTACACACGAGTTTCATACTAAATTTTTTCAACGTACTTAGATTTTTAAAAATTCCACAAAACAATTATCATTTTTCATTTTGTAACAGTAATATTAAAAGTACAACAAAAAGCATTATTAATTTGAAGTTGGTGCTTGAATTGACATGAGAAAGAAAGCGTTCACAGCCCATTATTTTGATAAAACAATTTTATAATTGTGTTAAAAATGACACGTTCCGGCACTTTTTTTAATGCAAACCGATTCAGAAATTACATTCTTTATGAATGCAAATGAATGAAAAAAAAAACGTGAATATTATAACGGACGTAGAAAAACGTATTATTAAGGTCTCCTTAGTGTAGTGACTAGAGTACGAGACTCACATGCGAGAGGTTCAAGGTGCGTTAATGTCATTTTTTATTTTTCTTGTTATGCAGTAATAATTATTTGTAGGTAGCATTTATACATGCCGAAGAGAAGAGTTCACAAATTTTATATATATATATATATATATATATATATATATATATATATATATATATAGAAATTTCTTTAATTTTTTATTTCTTAGTCCTTTTGATATGTTTCTAAATCTTTTTGATTTTAGGTCTCTTCTGTTACAAAATTATGAATAATAGTTTTTGAAAGGAAGATAAAATTCAGGTGTCGACTTTTTTTTAAGTCTCTATCAAAATATTTTGATAAAGACTTAAAGAAAAGTCGAAACGTCAATTTTATCTTTCGAACATAAATATATATTTATATATATATATATATATATATATATATATATATATATATATATATATATATATATATATTATATATATATATATATATATTATATATATATATATATATATATATTATATATATATATTATATATATATATATATATATATATATATATATATATATATATAATTAAATAAAAATTTGGTGAAATATTGAATATCGTTTAAAATAATTGGAATGTTACATGAAGCATAATGTTCTATTTTGCTTATATGTTATTTTATTGTGGAGCAGCGCAAAATTTAAAATCATTTTACACATATTTTAAACAAAATTGTAGAAAGATCTTCATTATCATGGTTATTCTAATAAATTGTCATTAATCATCAAAATGTATTTTGATAAAGACCGAAATATATCGAAACGTCAATATTTCCATCTGTTTAAAAACCAATTTTCAATTAAAAGAGATCTAAATCAAGGCGATTCATCATCCAAAAACTAAAATCTAATTACACTATTAAATTTCGTTAGTTGGTAATAAGTGTATTATTGAAAATGAAATATTTATCAAAATTGCAAGCTTTATATTTATTAAAACAATCGCCCTCTCATTTAGATATAAATAATATTGATTTATTTACTTTGAAAGAGCCCTTCTCGTCAACTTCGTATATTGATAAAGCTTTGCTTGTTCTTCTTCTTCTTCTTCTTCCTGCTGTGTATAGGCATCATTGCCTGTTTTTCTTCACGTCATTGCCTCTGCTCAGTCACCTGGGAGGTTGTCACTCCATCTTTTCCTAGGTCTTCCAATGCTTCTTTGTCCTGCTGGTGATTTGTCCCTTGATAAAGCTTTGCTTGTTGACGATAAATATTATCGATGCCAATGCTTGGCTTAATAAACCTTATTCGTACTTTATGTCAGAAAAATAAACAGTGGAAAAGTGGTTTCCTGAGTTAAACCAGTCGAAGTAAGCACTGATAACGATGCACATAGTGGACGTCCTAAAGAGGATGTTTAGTTTCATAAGTTAATTTTTTATGACATTGTATGTTTATATCTCCATATATCTTCTGTATTTAGATTTTTATTCAGTTCTATAATAGATTGCGCGTGTTTAATAATTATTATTGAGAAGTTATAACGTTTTAATCACTCATCCGGATTTTACACTGAAGTTTAATAGCAATTAAGCTATTTTTATATTGAAATGTAAAAAGTACACAAGTATGGTAACCCGTCAATCACGATTCGAAGAATTAATTATAAATAACCATATAAAATATAATTTATTGATTACTCACGAGAGCTCGAGTCCTAAAATCAAAAGTAAACAAATATATTTTAAAAAATAAATACAAATTAATTAATATTAATTAATAAAAAAATAAATTTATTTAAAAAATCAATACATAAAATCAAACATTTTTTGTTATTTATTTTAATTTTAGCCATTTTGTTAAGACAGTTTGCGTGTGCTAGAGAATAAGAATAAATAGCTCTTTTTCAATCGCAATAATACTACTTATCTGGCATGAGTAATAAAAATAAATAAATTAGTTGAATTTCACTTACAAAACAAAACAACCCGTTAGTTGATCAGCTTCAATCTCTTAAAAAGTATCCAATCACATGAATATGACCCTATCAGTTCTATCATTTACGAATAACAGTGGACTTGCTCTGAAAAACTTTCCAAACATTTACATCATGATCGGAAAAACCGGGTCATAATTTTCAAAAAGATCATGCGTAAACAAAATTTGTTGTGGTTACGTGAAAGAACATTGTAGTCATACATAATACATACATCATCATACATAATGAGCGGAAAATATCGTATTGCAGTCAATTGGAAGCCCGATTCAGACTCTCAGTGAAACTACTCGAGGAACGCGAGTGCGTGAGTGTGGTGACGCCTACCCCCACTACGCCTTTCTATTGCTCCAGTTTTCGGGCTCGAGTCAAATGAATGAAAATAAAGTGGATGACACGGGTGATTGGAGAAGTAGAGAATTAAATATAGAATAAATATCAAGAGGAGGCGTCCTTATCGAGTATTAAATATCAGATAACGACAGTCAATCACTAATGATCGACTTTTTACTACCAATTTCGACTGAAGTTTCGAAAACGGAAACTAAGCGATTGGCTTCAAATTTTTACCAGGTACTCTATCACACACAAAATGATTGTACCCAAATGGATTTTTGGCGTTTCACAAGGGAAGGGGGTAAATCGAATAATGATTCTTGTGAATAATTATGAATTTATCTATTTGTTTCAGCTAAAAATCTATTTCGTTTAATAATACAGCATCAGGAAGGTCAATTGCCTGTTCTTTTGGGTCACAACTGAATTTATTATTACAGTTTATTGCTATTGTTTAAGGTACGTAAACTCTCAACTCAACACTTTTTCTTCGTGATTTTACTACGGTTTCACTGAAATAACTCTCTTGCCAATAAAATTCCCAATCTCTACGTTCCTTGTTTTTTTCTCGCCTTTTATACCTTTTTTTTGTCGCTCCTTCAATTGTTTCACTTGCATCCCTGGTTGACAGTCCGTCATAACTCTATTGTCTATTGAAGTTTATTTGAAGTTTTCTCAGAATATTGTCACGGTACCTGAATATACTACTTCATACATTATGGTTTAACTTATGCCTTTCTTAATATTTAATAGTAGAATTAGTTTTTAGTTTGATTCAGTTGTGTGGTTTTTATATTTTTCCTTCTAATATTTCTATCATTGATTTAATCTCAAGCGGTTATATTCCAGACTTATTATATCATTCTATCATATCGTTCAAAGCTCTATTCTATTAATTGTGATTTTCCCTCAAATTATTGGATTTGATTTTTATTTCTTCCTCACATATGGATTAATATTGAAATTGATGGTATATCTATTTTATTACCCCCCTTCATCCACTTCTCTCGTTGTCCTACCCTTACTAGTGTCCTTTTTATCATAAAAACTTAGTTATTCGTAATAGCTACAATTGAATCATAATAAAAAAATCAAAGATTTTTGACAGACAGACATGAGGGTAGCAAAAAACTTATTTATTACAGGGTGGCGCAATTGGAAGGTGCGTGGGCGGTGGGAGCCTAGTGTTGTTGGATAGTTGCACTCGTGGAGGTTAAGTAGCCATGAGCCACTTCGACAGAAAGCGTCGCGCTTTCGTGTTCGCACGTTCGTCATTCATATGTCTTGACAAGGCGAACTTATCGTTCAGAATATAGTTTAAGACACATTAATTAAACTCCCAGTGCAAATTTAATCAAAATATGGGTTAAGCGTTTTGAAGAGCCGGTTCCACGTTTAAACTGGACACAGGACACAGGAATTAAAAGATACCGACTTTAAAGCAAGGAATTATTGGCCCTTTCTTCTTTGAAGATTACGAGGACAAGACATCACCGTTAACACCAACCGCTATGTTGCGATGTTAGAGGGATATTTGACGCCAGAACTTGCGATATCATGAATAGTGGATACTAGAACTTGGTTCCAACAAGACGGAGCGACCTGTCACACATTAAATGACTCTATTGCGGCTTTTTCCTGCAAGACTAATTTCCAAAAGAGGTGATATCCCTTGACCCCCACGTAGCCCTGACATCCCAAACATCAAGTCTACATGAACAATCCGAGTGACATCAGTCAGCTTAAGGAGAATATTCGCCAGGAAATGGCAGCAATCCCACCAAATTTATTGACAAGAGTTTTCATAAATCTGCGTTCGCGTTTAGAAGAGTGCCGTCAGTTAGATTATGTTATTTTTAAAAAGTAAACTTCATTAATTACCTAATCATCATATCTTTTATTTCAACTATACCGTATGTATTTATTTAACGTATACTTAATTTCTGTATTTCAATTATCTTGACTTTAGTTAAAAATTTATGTGTAATAAAAAATGGAGAGATATAATTTATTTACATAAAAAAACAAATTCAAAAATCGTGGAAGTACTCTACTCTGGTGTAAGGAAAACGGATTTTTATCAGTAACTGAAAATACGTGGCAAGGTTAGGTAAGGAAAAATTGTTTTATTTCTCTTTCCTTGCGAAACACCAAAAATCTTTTTGAAATCAACCGGTGGGTTCCAGTTTTCGGACTCCCTCCCAGTCCCAACTTCGACAGGAAGTCATGCCTCTGGATTTTCGCATTAAAAGCCAAAATCGAAGTAGAAAAACTAATAAGAAAACTGTTCAAAAGTGTATAGATACCGATGAAGATATTTTTAAAATTAATCAAAATATTTCGAATAATAAGTTAATGTTAATCGGTTTTTTTTTTATTATTATTAGGTCAGAAATAGGTATATGTTGGACGCACCTAAAATGTATATTTTTAGTTATCTTTACTCCTCACAATATCAATTTTATATCAAAATAGGAAATATTCTATCTTCCATATGATCAATTTAATTCATCAATTCAATCCACACTGTATAATTTTATATTGAAATGCGTCGTAAGTTTTCCCTTTTAAATCATATAAAAACTAATTTGCTTTTTACATATTTCATGTGGAGTTTTTTGTTGTGTACGTTTTATAAATTTTAATTGAAAAAATAATGTGCTAGATGACGTATATTGAACCAAAAATATAGAGGTTATTGTTTTAGTTTAAATATACGTCGAACGGTTGAAAACAGTGGCGCGGACGGTATTTTGATATACTTGCATAAACTTCCAAGAAGCTGAATTTTTACATTATACTAATTAAATTTTGCAAAGTTTTCATTAATCGCTCATATGCAAAAAAAATTCTGAGGAGTGAAGAATACCAAAAATAAATTCTGTTTTTTTAGCGAAGCATTTGTACTCTCTCTTCAATTGTACTCCCGTTTCAATAGGTACAATTATTAAAATTTTCAATTTTACTCAAAATAAATTTGTAAAGAGGTTATAACATATTATCTTTATTCGTTTTTTTTAAGTAGAAATTACATTTCTTATTTATAAATCAATGACATACAGGTCTACTTTTAAATCTATACACGTTTCCAGCGATCCTCTAACTTTTTAATCCTGTTAATTGTTGCAGTCTCTCTCCTTCAACTTAAACAGGAAAACTTACTGAGTGCTTAAATCTGGTGAATACGAAGTGCAATTCGTGAATTTTATCCATGGCCATCGCAGAAGTTGATCGCACAATTTTGAAGATAGTCGATGATACCACCCCGATATTTTGCTTAAATCGCCGTCCACAAAGTCTGGTAAATGTTTATTCGAATGTGCTTTTGGTTCGAAGTCAGCAAACGCGGCACTACACGCTCGGATAGCGTACGTATGCATAATTCTCCTATCGGTATATGGCAAATGCGTTCTTTTAATATACCGATAGCTTTTTCTATTTCTTTTACCTCAATCAGACATTCATCTAGAACCATTTGATGAACTCTTTCCATGATATTGCTGGTTGTCGCAGTTAATGGCCGTTCCGAACGTCTAGCTCAGTTTTCATTTGCGTAGGCGTAATGCTTTTCAAAACCAAATTTTTAATGACAGCTCAGTACTCAATTTTTTCCATTTTCAGAAAAATATTCCTATCGACCATCTTACACAGTGAGGTTGAGGTGGGAAATTGTACACACTCCCTTCTTATTATAATGAAGAACTCTACACATATTGTGCGAAAAATAGGTGGAGGAAAAATATTGGTACAATCTTTGTAGTTTCCTTTGAACTATTTTTTCATGTTTGGTAACCTTAAAGTGGAACATGGAGAATTTTTAAAGATACCAGTTATCGATAAGATACATGAAGCACAATTGAACTAATTTCAATTTCTTAAGAATTTATGCAAAAGTAAATGTTTACTTCGACCGGGTATTACATGTTACCAAATCTATCTAAATTATTGCGCGATAGAGATAACGAAATACGGACGCGCCTTTGTGATCCTCAAGCCGTTCTATCAGGTAGTTATATCCGCCATTTTACTTTACCATTTGTAATATACATTCGATATGGTCGACACAAGTAACATTGAGCTTAACTGAATAATAAAAAGTTCATGGGTTGCGCGTCATTTTAGGAATGGTCCAATCGATATGCTAATGTTATATCCATGATTGCCAAAAAAGTGTTATCGTTAACTAAATAATAAAAAAAATTTTTTCACAGATTGGAGGTATGCTACACCCACTCGGAACCGCGATCAGAGAACTTAGTTGGGCCCTCCACAACTATCTCTCAAAAATAGGCTTTAACATCATTCAATAACGTCACTGGTTCTTCTCAAATCTAAACGAATTCTCTCGAGAACAAGGACAAATTTAGAGAAACCACTGAACTTAATTTCTCTATGTAAACATAACTAATAATAGCAGCCGCTATTTTCAGAGAGTATAACTTTAGAATCAACCGAAAGTATCTGAATTTAAAGACGTTATTATTAATTCATAATACGAAATTTAATATTCCACGGCTGGTCAGTAAGTGCGAGACTTTTCAATTTTCAGCTTAACTGAAAAAACAGCAATGCTCCTATTACTTGTTAGCTAGGCAGAAACAGATTTGACTACAACAATAAAATGAGCTGTTTATTTAAAAGGTTTATCATTTTTCTTTGTCCTTGGTTACATTTACAATTCAAAATTATGTCAGTGAAGCATTTGGGATTACTATATTCAGAATACATAAATCATTCTGTACACGCAGAAAAAAATCCGAAGAAAAATTACGAAAGAAATACACATGGCGTGATGGCCATAATACCACTTTTTGATGTCACAGGTCATAATAGCCTCCCAACGAACTGCAATTCATCATAAAACATTCTATGATTATCGGTCGCTATAGGAGTTTGAATTGAGAAAGAAGAAAACGTATCCATTACTGACAAGTGTTGTGCCATACTGCAATACAGGAGGCACAAGTTTGTAGCCATACCAGTGTCACGATTTTTAACATGCTTCAACTTTTGAGATGTTTCATATGTTATTTAGTGTTGTGATTTCGCGACGTATTCGATTCAAATGAAAGTTGTCCGATACAATTTGGTCACAAACAAATTGTCAGAATGTGATTTGGTTCTACTCACAATCTGTGACCGATTCAAGCATAAAAAGTTTAACACTGTTCGGTGCGACAGAAAAACTTGTGTGTACTTAAAAGTTTTATCATATATTATTTTTATAGATCCAAATTTTAATGTATTAATCAGTTTTTAAAATAGTATGTATAACAACAAGATACTTTTTATTTTCAGTTCGGATGGTAAATGATTTAGTTTTCGATAATTTCATATAATATATACGGGGGCAGTTTGACTGTAGAATAAATAGCCTTTACCATAATCTCTTTATATATCCGAAAGTGCTTTGCATAGTTCAACAAATTTTTTTGCAATAATAGTTCGGCATCAAAACGTGTTAGCAAATCTAGCAATTTTCTTAACAATAAAGATTACATATTGGAAATCACAAAACACCGTGCCCCGAAAGAGTTTATTCTTACATGAGAATACATTATTCCTTTGATTTGCGTGATTCTTTGTTTCTGGGATATAATGTTTCAACTGCTGTTACATATTCGCGGAAAAGTTCACTTGCGACTATGTTTCAATTGTTAATGCGAGCGCATTCTTGACAAGCACTAATCAATCGTTAAACCTAATTTGTAAATTGCTTTTTCATATTAAAAGTTTTCATATTGCAGGTTTATCAACCATTTTTGGAGTGGTTACAGGAAATGATGGCCACGGACGTTCAACATCTTCGGTGTTGATACGGCCACTTTTAAAAGCAAACAACCACTTACAAATGTAAACAAACGTGTCCTAGAAGATGTTGTTTGTCATGAATTCAGGAAACTACGAAATATGAACTGGGTGGAAATGAATAACAGAATACAGTAGATGTTTCTGTGTTGTAAATTTAAAAGAATCGCGAAAATAGATTAGTTCAGGCACGTACCGTCGAGGGCACTGGCATCGAAAATCTGCCATGTTGAACCTAGTGAATAACAACTAAGTTTGCATTTCTTCTTAGGGGATGTTCTGCGGCGTTAACAAAGTAGTAGTAGTAGCAAATAAACATATAATCTTTAATTATAAAAATAGTCCTTGTAAATTCATTGAATCCAAAAGAGAATTTTATGGATGGTTCATGTACCTGGTTGTGTTTTTACCCTATACTAAATGGTTTGGAAAAGTGACTGGAATTGAATAGATTTCTGATTCTGATTCTGATTCTTACCACGTTCTTATATAATTTGTAAATTTCATTCCTTTGAATCAATAAGACGAAAGTCTTTTTTATTCCAGTCATATCATTTTATAAAAATGCATTATTATTCAAAGCATTATTTGTTTATAAGTTATTTGGTAGGTAGTTAGATACAATACTTTCAAATGTATAAACTACATTTTTTACCGTTGAAATATTTATTGAAGAGATAGGATAAAGGGAGATAAGATAAAACTATAACATTTTACAGTTTTAACTAATGACAATAAGTAAATATGTATTTCTGAAAATACAGGGCAGAGATTAGAGCTGGATTAATTATTTTGAAACCAAAATAAAAACATAATAAATTCCTCTCTTATCCAACACTAATAATAAATAATTTTTAATGGATAATTGTAAGGAAAATAAGATTTTTTTTAAGCCTTTCCTTCATACTATTGCCGATATCTCCATGTTCTATAAGTTCGATACCCTCTTTGTAATAAGACTCGCCAAGCTCTTCAAGATAGCCATTAACTGCTTACATCCCCTCTTCACCTTGTTGGAAAATCTTTGACCACATTTTTCAAAGTCTCGGAACAGAAAAATCCGAGGGAGCAAAATCTGGCGGATAGGTTGCATGAGGTACCAATTCAACTTCATTTCATTGATTTTGGTCATTGCAATAACGGATGTGTGAGCTGGTGCACCTTCTTTTTAGCCAAATGCCGCCGTTTTTACTTCATTTCTTCACTTAAACGTTGCAATAAGTTCGCATAATACTCGCCGTCGGTAGTTTTTCCTTTTTCAAGATAGTCAATGAAATTTATCCCACGCGCATCCCAAAAAACCGACGCCATGACCTTGCCTGCAGATGGAACCGTCTTTGCAGTTTTTGGAGCCCATTGTTTTGATTGTTCTTTTGTTTCGGGTGTGATAAATCCACATTTCATCCATGGATATGAAACGGCGCCAAAAGTCGGCTTCATTTTTGTGGAACATTGCCAAACACTGAATGGAAACATCTTCACGACGTTGTTTTTGTTCCATTGTGATCAAACGCGACACCCATCTTGCGCACAGCCTTCTCATGTTGAAATTTTCAGTTAATACGCGATGTACCTCTCTTTTTGAAATGCCTACTATATCTGCTAGCTCACGCATGTACAGTCGATGATCATCGAGTACCGCTTTGTGGATTTCCTTCAACATTTCCGGAATCTTCACCTCATATGATCGATCACTGCGGTGCTGGTCTTCGCAGGTCGTACGGCCCCGTTTAAACTCTAATACCCAATATTTTACTGATGATAACGAAGGAGCAGTCTCAGCCAGAGTAGAATCTAGTTCAGCTTTTATATTAGTTGTAAAATAAACGTATTGTATCACATAACGATTTCCATGTTCACTGAAAACGTTCACTATTGATAGATGCCAAACAAATACTAAACAACGTGGCGTCCTCAAACTTATGCTATGTGTACTTTCTATAGAATGGTATTTTTGAAGCAACTTCCGCCATCTCTAGGTTAGGCTAGGTACTTCTGGGACCTAGTATTAGAAGACTCCCTGAGCTAAATATCTTTGAAATTCATCCAAATTATGTCTGTATTTTCTCAACAGATATAATGAGATATTGGTCGAGTAATTTAGTAATTGGAAAATTAAATGAATTGTAAGTACTTCATGTTGATTTAGCTGAACATTAGAATGTATTTCAGAATAGGTCATTCCTTTACTGATAGTTCCCATGGGCGCTCCAAATATTTGCAAACTACCGTCTACAACCACGCCACCACTTTATCAATATGTCATATGATATTGTATATTATCTTTGAGATATCCAAACAAATTCTTGAGAATTTGTGTTGGGGTTAACTTTTTTAAACACCGACACTATCCATTTTTATGCCGTATTGACTCTTTGGAAGTTCAGTTCTTAGGCGTCTATATTAGGTGACAATGATGATGATAAACAATTTTTTTGTTTATGAATGGCTCAGATATCAGTCATATTCAAATCTAGGAAATGAAAAGCTTCCAAAAAATAATAAAATGTATAGGGTATCTTGCTTTAAAAAATGTAGGTGTATTCAATATGATATCCACCCTATACAGATTTCATTTTAGGAATTGGCATCTCGAAACAATTCAGTTCATTTAACGCAACTTTTCCATAAAACATTTTCATGGATTTCTATTTGCAACTCAGTTGAATGAGTAAAATAATACTGAAAAATCTGGTACATCAAAATTCATAAATCTACTATCTAGTAATGAATATAATTTTTATTGATAATTGTTTTTTCCTGAATCCTGATTCTTAAAAGTTACGCAGGTTATGTTTTGATATTTATAGGGGAGTATCAATCAATGTAAATTGATTGATTGAAAGATTTTAGACATTTCGGACACAAAAAGGAAAAAGAAAAGACGGCAACTACTATTAAAAGGGACACAGTGTCGCTGAAACAGTGTATAGACTAAACAAGAGACTGTTAAAAATAAAAATGATTATGGAAAAAGTGTCTTGTTGATTTGGTAAATCGGAAACTTTTGGACAACACTGTATGTCATTGCTTTATAAATTATAGATGTCATGTTTTTTAAAAAAAAACTGTTTATTTGAATAGAGAAAAAATCAAAAAAAACCATTTATTGGAGATACTTTTCCATTGATGTAGTTCGATACGTCATCCCATTCAACTTTATAGACTAACCACAAAAGAAATTTTCTCGTGATATTTTTTTTTAATAATATTATTACTTTCGAGGACATAAAGTAAATTGATTCTAATAACAAATACTTATTCCAGCTAATCATTTTTTAATTTGATCTTGAATGATATACTGAGGTAAGTATTATTGCGCTATTAAGAAATGATTGCAATCGTTACCTCATTATTTTTAAAATTGAACTTATTATGATAACAAATTTCAATCAACGTATTAAAAAAACATATTTTTTTTAAATGACTTCTTACTTTTAACTTTCATTCATTTGACGGTAAACAACCAATATTCCCTATTTATATCAACTCTATTGAAGTTAGATTGTTGTTTTATTATTATAAATATCAATATTCGAAATTTAAATTTCTGAAATTATAAGAATAAACTGATAAATAATTATCTGTTGTATAACATTTTAATAAATTTCCATCTAAGATTCCACTAGAAGATACTGCAGCTATTTGTATTTTTGATGATACTAATAATGCTAAGGTGATATGAAATCCATGGGATTATAAAAAATTAGGTATAATTAAAGTAAGTATAATTACTTTTTTGATGAGAAGAATTTTAGAAATATGTAGCTGCCAGCTCTCAAGGTTCTCAGGTATCAACTTTGACAAACAAATTTATAACCCGATCCAGAAAATCCATAAGTTCGTGCATATGGTTTCAGCAACATGGATCAATGCCAAATCATCAAATCGGCCAGCACGACCTCCTGATCTGACGCCATAAGACCTTTTTGTGGGGATACGTCAAAAGTATTGTATACAAAACTAAACCCAAGACGAATCGCACTGGTGATTAGATCAGTTACTCCTGAGATATTGAGTAACGTTAGAAGACATTCCTATACCAGTTTAGCATATTGCCAAGACATTCGCGGGTGAAAATATTAAACATCTCCTACATTAACAATAATGTTTCTTGTGTTTTTTTTACATTAAGGAATAATCGTACGAATTTATGAAATATATTTTTTTTTAATTTTTGTAATAAAGCTGAAAAAAACTTGATATATCGGAAACAGTTGGGTTTATGTAGGGAGGTGGTAGACAAACTTATTAGCTAAATAACCAAAATATTAACATTACAACAATTAAAAAAAACATAAGAGCCAAATCAGATTGTTTAGTTAACTCTATTACAATAAATGAAAGTAAACTTCATACTTAATCTCGGGCTCCGTGAGGTTTATAGCAAAGAAAATTCAGGAAAATCTTTTTTCGCATAAAGCGCCATCTCTGATACATAGCATGTACTCCAATATTTTAAGTAATGGCGGTCGTACTGCACATTCTGTGCTTAAGTTACCACTCAATTTAAACACAATTGATACTCCAACATGCAATATTTCCCGATCCAGTGCAATGGGAAAAATGTTGATGCAATGCAAGCTCATTGTTTGGGATGAGTGTACAATGGCACATAAGAAATCACTTGAAGCACTTAACTTCACACTGAAGGATCTTCGGCGAAATAATAACATCTTTGGCGGCTTGATGATATTGTTGGCAGGCGATTTCAGGCAGACGTTGCCAGTAATTCCCCGTGGAACGCCTGCAGATGAATTGAATGCTTGCCTGAAGGCATCACCTTTATGGAATTACGTAAAAACATTATCGCTAACCACTAATATGAGAGTTCAACTTCAAAATGATCAAAGTGCTGCACAATTTTTCAAACAATTGTTAGCTGTTGGAAATGGAAAAGTCCCAGTTGATGCGACATCTGGATTAATTACTCTTACCAACGACTTTTGCCGATTTGTAGACTCTCAATTAGCTCTTATTGAAAATGTTTTCCCAAATATTATCAGAATTATGCTAGGTTAAGTCAACGAGCAATTCTTGCCGCAAAGAATAATGATGTACACGCACTGAATTTCACCATCAATCAAAAATTGCTGGCGATTTGGTGACAAACAAATCCGTTGATTCCATAACAAATGTAGTGATGTAGTAAATTATCCAATGGAGTTTTTGAACTCTCTGGAGTTACTAGGATTTCCACCATATAACTTGCAACTCAAAGTTGGTACAGTTATTATGATATTGCGTAATTTGAATCCACCGCGACTTTGCAACGGTACTCGACTTTCGGTAAAAAGGCTTATGCCGAATTTGATTGAGGCAACCATTATTAATATTACGCAGGTGAAAATGTATGTATTCCTCCAATACCAATGATTCCGACTGATCTTCCGTTTGAATTCAAACGATTGCAATTTCCAGTTCGCCTTGCGTTCGCAATGACAATTAACAAGTAGCAAGGCCAATCGCTTAGTGTTTGCGGGATAAATTTAGAAAATCATTGTTTTTCACATGGGCAGTTATACGTTGCGTGTTCACAAGTTGAGAAACCATCCGCTTTGTTTGCGTTAACTTCAGACCAAAAAACAAAAAATGTGGTTTACCAAAGAGCACGTCAATGAAACAGATAATTTGCGGACACGTATAACGCTTCGATTCAGTATTTACTTTGGATTCACTTTCATTTACTTAGAGAAGTTGAACTAAATAGCACTTAATTTTTGTATTATTCATTACTGTTGTGAAATGAAATAAAATTTTTCCTTTTCAAATATAAAACAAAAAAAAATGTTCTTCATCTTTTAATCACCAAACGAAATGTTACATAAAACGAAGCCATCTGGGGGCGAAACGGAGTTCGCCGGGTTTGCCATATATAATAATGCGAACTATGAGCTTATATCTTCTGGGAAAGTTTGTGTAAGTCAGGTTTGCATGTTGTTGTTTTCAAAGGTATGATTCCATGTTCTCATCAATAAGACGATTTCTCAGTTTGCTCTTGATAATTTTCAAGCTTGATGATGATTGTTCGCATATATGAATATATAGAACCAAAAAGGGAGAGAACAGAAAACGCGAACATTTTCAGCTGATGTTAAGAGTCAGAAATACTATTTCAAGCGTTAAAAATGATCGTGTCTTCCTTCTCCACGTCATTCAAAGGAAACCACTTGTGTTGTGAACTAAGATCACATTTATTTTATCCAATATTTCCAATTCAACACAAAGACGTTTGTATTTAAAGAACCATACATCCTTGTTTTCAAATTCACCAATTGTATTTCAAAGCTACCAATGTCAATTTCAAAAAAGAAAATTTCAATTCGGTTTACGTAGCGTTTGGAGGATTTTTGACAAATACTAAAGTTGAACTGCTGTTTTGAAAATTCTAAATCCGACTGAGAAATGCTTCCTTCATATTCAAAATTATTGTTTTGAAATAGTGTTTATCAAAAGATGAATTATTATCTAGAGAATTCATAAGCAAGGTCGGAAAGTGAAACAATGTTTTTCTCTAAAATCCTGGATAATTCCTTCTCGAATGTTATTACTTTTTTTAATATTGAAAAAATTAAGTTTCCTATCCATACCTATCTTTTAAGTTGAAGAAATTTTGATAAATTAAAATTCTTCTATAAATCGAGAACATGTATAATTATTTACATGTTCTCGATTTATAGAAGGATTTTAATTTATCAAAATAAGATATAATTTTATCATCATATCAAGTTTTTTTAATGAAAATATTATTATAGTTTACGTAGATATTTGTGACAGAGCACATGCGGCTCTGTCGCGCTTTGCCGACCAATGATGTAGGGTATTGGCCACTGTCACATGAGACAACCTGTATAATTTTTTTTAAATGCGCATTTAAAAATACACATCGACGGGTTTAAGCGCTTTTCTCAACACGCCCTCATCTATTATCATCGAATTCAATCCATTGGGCTGTTCCACACCGTATATAGTAAAAAACAAAAGTTCAATACAGAACTGAATCCATGTTAAGATGTAATGAGAACAAGTTCTCGAGCTGGTGAAAGAAAGAAAGTAGGTACATTAAATTCCTTCAAAAAGAAAATCGAGTTGAATCGCGATTAATTCTAAAATATTTTTGAATAGATGAGATGATGAGAACTTTATATAATATATATAAATATTGATTATATATTACATTCGCCTCTTTCACCGCATTAGTTATCGCAAACAATTCCTATCACTAAAAGATAATTATATTTTATCAATTTCGATAGAAGAATCAATACAAATGAAAGATTCAATTATTCACACAGGTTTAACAAAAGGACCACAAACAACTTATTTTATAGACGTTTCATACAGATGCTTTAAGGTTGAATTATTTTTGTAATTCAAGTTCAGAATCCTAGATGGATCTTTAGCAAAACTATACAGAGTGAGTTTTATGTATGGAACGCCTCAATCATCTTGGAAACGGCTTGTACGAGTTTTATAAATTTTTGTATACAAGCGTCTTGTGATACGGCCGGTATAATGATGGTGTTTACATCGTCAAATCTTTCCTTTTTCCAGAAAAATAATTAACTTTGTAATTTCAAATGAATATTTTTCGCTTTTCGAAAATCTTAAGAAATACTTATTATTTCTTATCTAATGTTCACTCCACCTAAATGCAATAATTTCGGAGTTATATCTACACTTGCGTTATCTCCGCCGAAATTAAAATAATACATTTAGGTGGGTGGCTATGACTGCTACAACAACAAATTTGACGTTTCAATAAATTATTATTGTTGGGGCTTCATTGATATTTTAATGATAATATGATATGGTGATGGCGTAGAAAGAAACGTGTAATAACTTTAATAATTTATATACTAACCGAAATCCCATAACAAGGTCTACTGTCAGTAAACTAATGAAAAGTTTAACGAAACTGGTTCATTAAAATATTTACTTAAATCAGGGAGCAGAAAAACTGCATCAACTGAAAACAATTTTTAGATATTTGTGTCCTGTTAGAAGACGATCTACACTTGAATACTAGACAAATATCCAGGAAACTTGATATTTCGCAGAAATCCGTACTGAAAATTTTACGTGATAATAAATTCCGGCCGTATCACAAGACCCTTGTACACAAAAATTTATAATAAAAATCGTACAAGCCGTTTCCGAGATAATAAAACTAACAGTATAGCAAGTTGACGAATTTGAGACCAAATTCTTATTATTGTTTGTTTTGCTCGTGTTTTTGTGTCCTTTTGATTATGTATAGTGTTAAGCTTGGTTTATGCAGCCAAAATTAGAACTAAATTAAAATTAATTACTATATAAATACTAAATAACTACTATACTAAATACTACTATATAAATACTAAATACTAAATAAACTAAACTGTCTTGTTAATATTTTGGTTAATACAGTGAATTAAGGATTATTATATATTACTGGTCAACCAATAGAAATTCCCTGTATCGGTCCTTTTTTCATACAAATGTCGAAAACTCCTGACACTATCTATCAGTGTTCCATCGTCTTTTTTTGGTATCAGTTTAAAAAATAAAACACCGCGGCGGAAAGCGGCCCAATAACGCCAATAACGCGAATATTTCCATAACCAAACGAAAAAGGATGTTGTAAACAATACCACTAATACAGACTGACCGACCGTATTCTGTGCTCATAACCTCACATAATTAAGGAATTGAATAGTTAAAAGTTGGCAAACTCTTAGTTTAATTTTAATATACTGTTAATTTTTCTACATAGACCACAAGTACCATTTCAGTGTCTTTCAACAAGTACTGGCAAATTTAAATTTGCCAGTATTTCATGAAGGATGTTATATTAGTAGTTCAAGTTGAGACCACCAATGGACGGTAATTTGGTTACATTGTTGTGATCCATCTAAATATAGGTGATCTACCCTGGTAAACCGGTGTGGGTAAATACAATCACCTGACGGGTTATTTTATATGTCTATGGTTTTTTGAATACTAAAGAGTGTTTTTTTGTTGGTATCTTTTTGCCAACTGTTTTTGACAGATCACGCGTGAATCGTGTTTGTCAAACTTGTTCAGTTTGGTCTATAATTTGATCATGAATCGACTTACGAACGAACAACGCTTGCAAATTATTGAATTTTACTAACAAAATTCATGCTCGATTAAGAGAGTACATCGCGCACTTTTTCCAATTTATGGGCAGTTTGGGCGGCCTACTGAGGGAACTATTCGGAAGGTTGTGACTAAATTTGGAACCCAGTTTACACTATTGGATATTAAGCTACTAACACACAAACGTACAGGGAGAACCAAAGAAAATATTGCGGCTGTATCCGCCAGTGTTACTGCTAACCGTGAAATGTCGATTCGCCGCCGTTCTCAGCAATTGGGCCTCTGTTACTCCACAATGTGGAAAGGATTTGGGTGTATAACCTTATAAGATATGGGTAGTATAAGAATTAAAACCACACGATCTCCCACAGTGTCTGGGCACTGGCAAAGTTGGATGGAGATGCACTTTCTTATCGAAAAATTGTGTTCAGCGACGAAGCTCATTTCTGGTTGAATGGTTACGTCAACAAGCAAAATTGTCACATCTGGAGTGAAGACCAGCCAGCATTACAAAAGCTACCAGTGCATCCCGAAACAGTCACTGTTTGGTGTGGATTATGGACCGGTAGCATCATCTTCAAAAGCGGCCGGAACGTTACTGTGAATGGAAGAATTGGATATGCCTGTCATGTGGTTTCAATAAGACGGCGCCACAAAAGTTCATATCACGCTTATGACCCGTCAATTGGCCGCCTAGATCGTGTGATTTAACTTCTTTGGACTATTTTTTGTGGGGCCATGTTAAGGCTAGTGTCTACAGGGATAAACTCACAACGATTGACGCACTGGAATCCAATATTGAAGCATTTATTCGTGAAATACCTACCGATATGTTGGAGAGAGTTTGCCAAAATTGAACCTTGCGCATGGGCTATCTAAAGCGGAGTCACGGTCAACATTTGCATGAAATCATCCTCAAATATTGAATTATATTGATCGTTCTATCGATTCCAATAAAGATTTCATCAATTTTTTTAAATTTTTCTGTCGTTTTTTCAAAATCAAATCCTATACCTCTTAAAAAATCACTGATTACAAATTATTTATTCCCCTCATATAACTGACTAGTATTAATTCTCATGAGCAGCGTAATTGATAGCTTACTGAGGTTTAAGTTTTTATATCTTTGGGAATTTCAGAAAAAAAAATAACTTATTGGTATTTAACTTGTGTGAGTGGGTAAATTGTTGATAACTGCTCAATAACAATTATTAAACATCTAGAATCTATTATACAACTAAATAAATATCTTGGAAGAATTAACATACAAAAAAATAATAGAAATCAAAAGTTTTTGTAGTTCATGTTTTATATTTGAAATTTCCATCCAAAAAGAAAGCGACGGTCGGAAACTAATCCAAATATCGTACTGGGTCAAGATTCACAATCAGCTGATAGGTGATCTACCTGACCTCAGATCATAGTCATAGTCCTGACATAATTTATCATATTAGACGTGAATCAAGAACGACATACATTAAAATATTATTCACGCTTGTCTCATATCCGAGACTAATAATTTATTTATTGGCAGATCGAATCGATATATATTTATAAAAAGGATTACAGGAGGAGAAAAGGAGACATTACTGTACTACAGATCAAAAAATCCAAATAGATGTTTCAAAAAAATCGTCTTTTACTTCTTCTTCTTCTTCTTCTTCTACTTCTTGGAGATCTGTCGATCTGTTAATTCTGAAGCTGCCTCTGCATATTTTCATGAGAGGTGGATTGAGAACTATCGTTCCACCTTTTAGGTGTTCTACCGGAAGGCCTTGAGTCGGGCGGGTTGTTTTCTAGGACTATTCTCGGAAATCTGTTCTCGTCCATCCGTCTTACATGGTTGTACCACTGCCTCTTACGCTGTCTTCCCCATCTCACAATGTCTTGTATTGCTCTTTGACATCTGTATTTCTTACTCTGTCTCTTTTTGTTTTCCCCACTATTGTACTTAGTATTTTCTTCTCGGCCACCCTCAGCATTTGTTTCGTCTTGTTGGTGTCCTCTTGGACTTCCGTTCTGTACGTTATGATGGGTCTGATACAAGTCTTGTAGATTCTAATTTTGCTATCTTTGCGCATGTACAGTTTGGATCAGACTATATCTCGTAGGTATTCTGATAGTGCGGATGCTTTTACTTGCATTGAATAAAACATTTTCTTTGGTTTTGACGGTGGTCATGCATTTTAATTTTTCGGATCTTTCGTATAGTTCGTGATTGTATTGTGTTAAAAATTATTATTGATGAATATTCAAATTCATTGAAAGTAATGGTGAGGTTTTGTTTTTAGATTTATTTTAGATATTTATACAGTCAATTTCATTGTATATAAAAAAACTATATTTACGAAACTACTAATTAAAAAAAAATAGACGGAGATTTTACTGAAACCGAGGGAAAATTTTCAATACCATTATAAGAGAGGCTTCCAGAAGAACTGAAAACATGACATTTACTAGATGAGCTTTTTGATTTATTTTTGATAACTGACCCATCGATGTATGGATTTATTTAAAAAAAAAATGAGATTGATCGAAAAACGTTGGTTAATAATTTCTTTTGACGTTACCATGTACTTAATTCTGTCAGATCTTAGAAATAAAACATTTGAAAATTTACAAGTATTCCAATAAAAAACCTATTATTTTCCCTCATCCCCTAAAATTTATGCACTACTAAGCTTTGTACAAAACATTAACAAAATTCAATCATAACCACACAACAATTTCCAAAAACATTCTATAACACAGAATAATAGCGATTATAATGGGTGAGTAATTTATAATGGAATAAACCTGTATCTATTACATAAAATCACAATAATAGCATGAAATATTTCAATGAACTCATTCGCCTTCGAAGTAGTTCGTTCTGATGGCTCCAAAGCTCCCTAAGCTCAATAGTTGAATACTGGACATCTCTATTAAAAAAGCTTTCGGAAGGAAAAAAATTAAAACGATTAACTTAAAAACAGGAAATTGTGTGCAGACTTGTAGGTTGCACTGATCTCTATAATAGCAAAATTAGTAAAATTTAAAAAGGGGAAAATTGAGAGATGAAATCTTTTTAGGAAAACAAGCTTTCAATTCTACCTCTGGTTTATTTTTGTTTGTATTAACCTGGTTAAAAAACCTTAAAGATATAATAATCAAAGTCTGACAAGAACAAATTTTGTTTTTTGTTTCTCTAAAGGAAGACTTTACGGGGATGGTTCCAGAAGTACCTGGCCTGATCTAGAGATGGCGGTAGTTGCTTGAAATGTATTAGATGTATTAGAAAGTACACAATCTATACAGTAAATGTCGCCACGTTTGAAAACGCCACGTTGCTTAGTATTTGTTTAGCAGCCATCAATAGTAAACGTTTTCAGTGAATTTGTAAACATGGAAATAATTGGTCATCGTTATGTAATACAATACTTTTATTTTATAACTAATATAAAAGCTGAACTAGATTCTACTCTGGGTGAGACTGCTCCTTCGTTATCAACAGTAAAATATCGGGTATCAGAGTTTAAAGAAGGCTGTACGAACTGCGAAGACCAGCATCGCAGTGCGATCATATGAGGTGAAGATTCCAGAAATGTTGAAGGAAATCCACAAAGCGATACTGAATGATCATCGACTGAAAGTGCGCGAGCTAGCAGATATAGTAAGCATTTCAAAAAGTATGTTACATCGCGTATTAACAGAAAATTTGGACATGAGAAAACTGTGCGCAAGATATGTGCCGCGTTTGCTCACAATGTAAAGGACTTTTTGCGCAGTTTCATAACCATGGATGAAATATGGATTCATCACTTCACACCCGAAACAAAAGAACAATCAAAACAATGGGCTCCAAAAAGTGCAAAGACGGTTCCATCTGCAGGCAAGATCATGGCGACGTTTTTTTTGAATGGGCGTGGGATCATTTTCATTGACTAAAAAAGAAGAAACTATCAACAGCGAGTATTATACGAACTTGTTCGTTTGAGCGAAGAAATTAAGCAAAAGCGGACGAATGTAGTTGAGAGTAAAATGTTGTTTCATCATGTACTAGCTCACACATCAGTTATTGCAATGACCAAAATTAATGAAATCAAGTGAAAATTGCTACCTCATGCACCCTATTCGGCAGATTTAGCCTCTTCGGATTATTTTGTTTTCAGACTTAAAAAAATGCCTCAGTGGTCTAAGATTTTTCAACAAAGAAGAGGTGATGACGGCAGTTAATGGCTATTTTGAGGAGCTTGTAGATTCTTATTATAAAAAAGGTATAGAACTTATTGAACATAGTTAGGAAAATATATATGAAGCTAAAAGGAGGTTACGTTGAAAAATGAATTTTTTTTGTGATTTCTTTGTTGGGCCAGGTACTTTTGGAACCATCCTCGTTAATTGAAATGGACTAATCTAAAGAGCCAATTTTCAAACATTCTTGTTGGCTTTGAAGTGCTTCTGGTTTATCCGAGTCGAATTTGACTTCCAAATTCTCAAATGTCTCTAGTTTCTCCGTGTTAATAGGTGACTTCACTAAAGCCTTAAATAAAATTATCCAGTGGTATCAAGTCGTTAGGACGAGATGGCTAGTTAACAGGACCTTTTCGTGAAATTAATTGATGTCAAATGTTTCTTTAAGTAAATCGATTGTTCCGCACGCTGTGTGGCATGTGACTCTAACCTACGGTTCACAAACGATTGGAACACATAACAGAATCGTTTGTATAACAATAACCGCCCGGTTGGAACATGTAATTTCTATTGCGTAGAATCGTCACCGTACCATGGATCGTTTTTTGATGGGTTGGAACAAACCATCAGCATATATAAAGATACTAAGTGGCAATTATGCCGACGGCCCATAAAACGCTGGATGTAATGGTGTTTCGAAAATAGCTTGCAGATTCATCGTCCAAAATTCGCAATCCAAAAATGAACAAATCACTGAACAATATTTTAAAAGAAAATTATGGTTCTATGGCAATATTTTCTTCTACTGTTCAAATAATGATCATGTAATTTCAACTCATAGACAAGTGCTAGTAAGATGGTCTACACTCTTATCGAACATAACGAAGCGACACCTTGGATCATCGTCAACGGCAATCGTGGTAGTATACTGTTTTGAATATCAACATTTTTTTTAAATTAATCGCTCTGATTACTATGAAACTCGGGTAATGCCCGACTAATCGATTGCTAATTGCTCCAAATTTAGACAAATCATGATGAGCCAGATCAAAATAGCTTTAAAATGAATATGACCTGCCAAATTGATTGTTACAAAGAACGGTGACGCCAAATTAAGCTCCGCTCCTCTAGAAAAACTTCCATAATTAATGTCTAGTGGTTTACCTACAAGTATGCAAATAATTTCTAGGTTTGTTTGAAAGAAATTTTTTTTCATGAGATATATTTTTCAGTCGAACAACTATTTGGTTACGAAATTTGATACAAACTATAACGAGCCCACATATTCGTTACCATAGACAAATACTCTTTTATTGCAAACCGTCGACATTGCCTGTTTTAAAACTCACCAACGCATAACAGTTATCCGTCGATAAAATCATAATGTCAATTGGTGATGTATGATTTGCTACACAAACCGACCCCCTAGCAGGTCGCCATTGTTTGTTGTGTACTGTTATTATTGCTGTAACACTTTGAGAAAGAATACGAAAACACATCTTGTAAAATTTTTCGTTCAACCACCTTTTCAGAGATCCACCTCGAAGTATCGACATAGAAAATGTTGATATAATTAGTATAGCAATCTAAAAATGTTACTAAATGGAAGGTGGCGTGTTTGAATTTTGTTACAAAATCATAAATAATTCTGCAAATGTCAAATTACATCAGATTGTCATAGTTTTTTTGGAAAATTTATGGCGCTTACTTGATTTTTCATAACTTAAATTATGTTAGAAATAAGACTTCTGTTAAGAAGGGCAGAACTTCACAAAATAAAAATTGAAACGCAGATTTTTTTATGGTTTTACGTATACGGGGACACTCTCTTTCAACAATCGTACATCACAATCAGTCTGTTAGGACGTTGTTTTTACATTTCCAATACTGTAATACTGAACATACTGTTTACGCTACCACGACGTTTGTGTTTGGAAACGGGGGGCCCGTATTAGTACATCACCAAACGGCATTCCTGGTACTCTGTACAAGTCGGATATGAAAATACGAAAAATGGGCTGGAAAACCTCATATGGTACACAAGTGAAAACTCTTGGATCGTGAGGTTCGATCCTCAAATAAGAACGCTATAATAACGCCAGAAGTTTTGGAGGTCGGAAAATCCCTGCCAGAAAGGACCGAAAGTGCGGGAAAATTCGTCCGAAAAACCTGATGTGGTACACGAGTGAAGCATTGTGGAACGTGAGGTCGGACTCTAAAGTAGTAGCGGTGTAATAGCGCCAGAAGTTTTGCAGGTCGGGAAACCCTCACCAGAAGTGACCGAAAGTGCCGGAAAATTTATCCGAAAAACCTCATGACATACTTTCGCTTTTGGCTCTAAATAAAAATTATTTTTGCTGGCTTCATTGAAACTATCTGTTTGCGCTTCCCAAATTTATTTATATTGTAGAAATGTACCATTTGTGACTATATTTTCCTATGATGGCACATGAACTCCAATTTATATTAAATGGAATTATGACATTTATTTTCCT
This sequence comes from Diorhabda carinulata, assembly GCF_026250575.1. Lineage (NCBI taxonomy): Eukaryota > Metazoa > Arthropoda > Insecta > Coleoptera > Chrysomelidae > Diorhabda > Diorhabda carinulata. The sequence continues at coordinate 41,972,759 of NC_079472.1, forward strand.
GATTGAGGTCAAATATCTATCATTTCTTAAAGAATTAAGGTGCCTGAATGAGCTGATAAAAAGAAATTTAAAAATATCCCTCTTGATTTCAAATATTTGGAATTTTCTTGGAAGGTGCCAACACGGGCACATTTATCCTATAGACTATTTTTGAGAAAAATTATTTTGGAAAAAAATGTCTTGTTTCTTAAAACTTTTCAGATAACTCTCGTAGTTTATTCTGCAACTAACTTCCCTAAAGTACAAATGTGAATAGTTTCTTTTTATATATAAAAAAGTGTACTAATAACTAACATGACAGTCGAGCACCTATAATCTAACTAAAAATGGATTAGGTTGACTCCAACAAGCCATAAAAGAAAAGAATCTTCTGCTATACTCAATATATAGAATATGTTTCAGTATTAATTCCAATTTACTAATACCTCATGTCCATTTTCTAAGCTGTAGTATGACAACGTGTATTTAACATTTGCAGTGTTATTTTTGAAATAATTTGAAATTAATAATAATCAAGTTTACTAAACTACTAAAAAAATATGTGTGTTCAACCGATGATATATTATAATAATTCATATTAAGACAAAACATCAAATTTATTACTTACCCCGAAACAGCAAATAATCAGTCTTAATGGAAATAAGAAGAAATATCTTATGAAAAAGCCACCCAGCCAAAGGAACGTTAGTTTCCATGATATGAATTCGTAGCCCCTATTTGTGCGAATCAACAGATTCCAATTTTTCAGTTCCTCGGCCTCGAACCTTGAAGTCACTTGATCTTCAATTATCGCTTCAACTCCAGCCTTTACATATTCAAATACATTTGACAGATCGAAGTCCTTATACTTCTCCTAAAACAATGTGTGTATAATTGAACATTGACCAATTGCTTCAACAACCTTGTGATGCAATGATATGAATACAATGTTATTCAATTCATTTTACTGGAACACTAATCGTGTTTTTAGAATTTATTGCTTTCAACATTTTCAAATGGAACTAGCGAGGACACTAATAATTGGAAATTATTTGAATTTTTGGTCCACCAAATACTTTTAGATATCAAATACTGATAGTATTAAAAATTCATCACAAATAATTAAATATCGTAATGAGGGAAAATAGGTTATTCTTCTTTCCCTTTAACTTATCCTTTTTCTATTTGATTACACAAATACACTGGTCTGCAAAAAAATTTAATGAAGTATCTGCACGTCCTGAATTCAAATATAACTGCTGTTTTCTTCCATCACCCACGATTTTCGGGGAGCCCCGCACGTCTATTTTTACCACTTTTCTATAATAATAATAAACTTAGGGACATTGATTTCTTTAAGGGGTAAAAAGAACTATTTCAGCTGGAAACCATTATAAATAATAAAGATATGTGCCATTATTTGATGCTTGCTTTCTTTTTATACTCTGAGGTACAGCTATCTCGTTCCATAAACCAGTACTCCGCCAACATACTTGCATTCCACTTCCCTAAAAAATCTTCTTATCTTAGCCATGTTTTGATTAAACCATTCTCCATGTTCATCGGAGACTGCTAAGACATATATTACATCCCATAATCTTGTACGCTAACAGCAATTTCTCGTTGTCAGCGACTTAATCATCGCTTTTGTGTTTACCCACATACACACATGTTTTGGAATGCAAACCAAGGACATTTTTGATTTTTGACTACTACCACTGGCCCTCAAAAATCCTTGGCTTCGTCCACCACATTCCTCCAGTCATCACGGTCCAACGCTCGGTGTCTCCACCTCCTCAAATCTAGCTCCTGAAGATTCTCTCCGACATCATCCAACCATCATTTGCGCGGTCGCCCAGACAGTCGCCGGCCCTCGGGTTTCTGTCGGTATGCTTTGAGCATCCCCGCTTCTCAGGCATACGCTCTAAGTAGCCTAGCCACCAGCATCTGGCCCTCCTGACTTCTGTCACCAGGTTGGAGTCTACATAGTGCCGATAAAGCTCGGTGTTTGTATGGCAGCGTCACACGCTCAGGTATTTAAACGACGATACATTTTGGAACTTATACCGGCCTACTTCGAAAGCCCCGGGGAAGTTCTTCTGTTCCTTGATTAATAGTGAGCCCCGCTCTAAGGATTTCTCCTTCAATTGCCCAAAGCTTTTCTTCAGTTCACGCTCCCTTCGACTGAGTAGATCAATGTCATCAGCGTAGGGTAAGTAGTGCACTGTTCTGTTGAGCAGAGTTCCTCCTCTATTAACTTCGATATTTCTGATGACTCGTTCCAATGTCAGGTTGAAGAGGGTACACGAAACGGCGTCTCCTTGCCTAAGACCTCTTCCTATTTGGAATTTTCGCGAGGTCTTCCCCGATATCTTCACTTTGCTTTTGGTCTCAGCTAACGTCATCCGCATCAGGACGGCATAGAGAATAATTAGCGACAAAGTAGAATAAAGTAAAATAAAGAGACAATGTGGATTGATCCACCCGCAAAAACGATTTAGAAAGCTTTAAACTATTAAACAAAATTCTTTTAAAAATATTTATAATCATCAAAATAGTAAGAACCACGCGGGATGAGGGAAAGCCATACTCAAAGAGCAGAAAAAGTGAATGATTGTGCAGATATTGTAGAAAATTCAGTTATAACTCCAAAATTCTTTGACAAATTTCTCAAAGGATTACATTATTTGGAATTCAGAATTTGGAAGAAAAATTAGTGCCACGGTATATTTATTTGATGCTGATATCCCGATAAGAGACACTTGATTTCAAGAAAATTGTGCCCTTCCCATTTTTGCAAGACCTAAGAGAATATCTCGATGCTGGCAGATAGAATTAACTTAAAAACATCAGATCTCAATCTTTTTCAAACTTTTTAATGGGGTTCTACGAAAGCACAATTTTTAAGACAAAACCGGCAGATATAAAGGAGGCAAGGCACGAATAAGAAAGTTCTATAACTTTCTTTATATTATTAAATAGTCAATGGATATTATAAGTTTCTTATGAAAACTTCCAAAAGATCCACCAGAATCAGCATTAGTGGGGCATACATATGTTTTATCATCCTACTGAGAGCAACGTACGAGGATGATTCCAGAAGTACCTGGCCTGACATAGAGATGGCGGTAGTTGCTTGAAATATACCACAGTATTAGAAAGTACACAATCTATACAGCATATGTTTCAAGTTTGAAACCGCCACATTGCTTAGTATTTGTTTCGCAGCTATCAATAGTGAACGTTTTCAGTGAATTTGTAAACATGGAAAAAATTTGTCATCGTTAAGTAATACAATACTTTTATTTGAAAGGCGTTAGATCATCCAATATAAAAGCTGAACCAGATTCTACTCTGGGTGAGACTGCTCCTTCGATATTAACAGTAAAACATTGGGTAGTTTCAAGGCCGCAAGACCTGCGAAGACTAGCATGATCAGTGGTCCATCAAACGGCTTCCAAAAATGTTGAAGAAAATCGGTACTGGATGATTGTCGACTGAAAGTGCACGAGCCAGCAGATATAGTTGGAATTTCAAAAAATGCGGTACATCGCATATTAACTGTAAATTTATACAGGAGAAAGCTGTGTGCAAGATGGGTGGCGTGTTGCTCACAATGGAACGGAAACAGCATCGTGAAGATGTTTCCATCAAGTGTTTTGTAATGTTTCACAGAAATAAACTCGAATTTTTCACCGTTTCATAACTATGGATGAAAGGTGGATTAATCACTTCACACCCGAAGCAAAAGAACAATCAAAACAATGGACTGAAAAGGAAGAATCGGCAAAGAACGTTCCATCTGCAGGTAAGGTCAAGGCGTCGGTTTTTTAGAATACGTGTAGGATAATTTTGATTGACAATCTTGAAAAAGGAGGAACAGCGAGTTTATGCTCAGTTATTGCAACGTTTGGACGAAGAAATCAAGAACAAACGGCCGCATTTATGTTGAAAAAAGTGTTGTTTCATCAAGACAATGCACCAGCTCACACATCCGTTATTGCAATGGCCAAAATTAATTAATTGAAGTTTAAATTGCTACCTTATACACCTTATTCGCCAGATATAGCCTCCTCGGAATATTTTCTATTCCAAGACTTGAAAACATGGCTCGGTATTTAAAGATTCTTCAATAATAAAAAGGTGATGTAGGTAGTTAATTGCTATTTCGAGGAGCTTGGCGATTCTTATTATAAAAAAGGTATCGAACTTATAAAACATCGCAGGGGAAAGTATAAACTAAAATGAGATTACGTTGAAAAATAAATATATTTTTTTCCAAAATTTTTGTGTTTTCGTTGTTGGGCCAGGTGCTTCTGGGACAATCCTCATACTTATGTATGTAGAAAACCCATATCCGTTACCAACAACTGTATCAATTGTTGGTAACTGTTTTTAAATGTATGAGCTTTGTAAGAACTGGTGTTAAAGATATAAAATATATGGGTTTGATTATATGAATTCTTTAATAACGAAAGTAACATTACCAAAAATATGTATATTGTATACAAGATATTTTTTATTTAAAATTAACGTGCTCGGCTACTATGGCCACTTGCATGGGAGCGGTTACAATACATTAAATATGAAATGGTTCATTGATACAAGTATACAATATGAATACACAGTAACACAATTTTTCTATAGTTTGTCGTAAAGTTGTACATTTTTGAGAAACTGAGGTAGAGAGGTAATTTGTTCAGAGTTGTTAAGGACTTCATTGCAGTTTAGGCTAAGCTGAAACTGTTGTCTTTCGACGGTATATTTGCGACACTCGGTCAAAATGTGCTTCATGGTTAAATACGAGTTGCAGCTGAAGCAAAACGGTCTGGGAGTAGTAGTCATAAGGTATCCATGAGTAAGTCTTGAATAGCCGATTCTTACTCTTCTTATCGCAATTAAGTCTTGCCTTGAGATATCAACGAAGATAATAGATTGGTTACCAATTGAACGCTGTATTTGACGTAGGGATGTGTCAATAGTGTCCCCATGTAACTCTGGATTTTCTATTGAACTGTGATTTTAAATCGTTTCCAATAAATACATTGTCGGTGACGGTAGATGTAGTTGCAATTTTTGCCTGTTGGTCTGCCTTCGATGCCAATGTGGGAAGGTAACCAAATTAAAGTAACTTGGACAATAGGATGTTCGGTAAATATATTTTGAATGGATAAAATAGAAGCAAGTGAGTCTGTGCATATGGCGACGAGCTTATAAGGTGGAGAGATTGAATTGATAGCCTGTAGAATGCTGAACAGTTCGCCTGTGTGAACATTACGGTTTGATGGGATTAGGGAAGATTTTATGGCAATTTGTGACGTTGTAACAGAGCAGCCTACACCTGTTTCATTTTTGGATGCATCAGTGTATAACACTAAATCATAGTGGTTATTCGTTATTATATCATTACAATCATTTATAATTAATTGTTTGGGTGTTGTATGCTTATTGTATCTCATAAGGGATGTGTTGAATTTAGAAATGTTGATAGTCCGTGGGGGAGTAGACGGGATAGGAAGAGGAGAGATATTTATATCTTTGTTGATGACAACTAACCTTTCTATGAGTATATCTCTATTATCTGAAACAGATTAACCACGGCATGCAAGTTATTATTTCAAATCAAATTCAGTTTTGCTTCTGATATATTATCTTCTGTTTTTATTATGTATACATAACGTTAATATGGAAAACAAAACATATGTACCGCCCTTGTGCTATCTCTGTTGGATCTTTATTAAGACTTTAGATGAAATAAAATATCAGTGGCCTCAGCATAAAACCAAGTTTGTTCAAAATCTGTTCAGTTACAGTGGTAAATTGGGAAAATATTGAATAAGTCCCCACTATTTTATGTTAATAGTTGATCAGTAGACAAAAAGTGTTGACCAAAGTTATTAAAATAATAGTTTTGATACATTTAATATGTGGATTACTGGGTATGAATGCTTTAAAAGTACAAGATGATGTTAACAGTATTTCTCTTTAATAAAGTTTGGTAGCGCAAGTCTCTATGTCGAATAGTTTTCAAGATACAACACTTGTTTGGCCATCTGGGTTGAATAAGAAACTGAAAAAACATCAAGTATTTTCAAAGTTATTGTATTTTTTAGAAACTTTTTACCAAAAGTTCTCTCAAAAGTACAAATAAAACAACTTAATGTCGAGAAACATTAGGATGCAATTGTTGAAATTTAAAATATATCAAAAATAGTTGAGAAAAAGCGATAAACTCACTTTGTGCTCTTTAATGGCTTCTTCAGTCTTAGTTGTAGGTGGTTCAGGTACGAAAATTAATCCTTCATCCCTGCTAATTAGATTATTCCTTCCACCATTCACAAAACCATTTGTTAATGGAGGATTTACTAATTTTTCCGATGAAGTTATTTCTTCACTATACCCTTCATCTATATCCTCCAGTGATTCTTTTTTTCTATGCTTTAAAGAAGATTCTATGTCTTTTCTGCCATACTGGAAAAAAAGTTTAAATCAAGTTTATAGAACCAAACGTGTTGGAATGTTTCACCAAAAATATTTTCATACAGCAAGTTCGCGTCTTTGTTGATAATACAGAAGTGATCTATAAGTATAAACGATAATCAAGAAAGAAATAGTTGAATCAATCTTCATCGTATCATAATTTTTCCCTCTCGATAAAAACTCGCTTTATACTAAACAGCGGATGTAATTTGAATATAACTAATGAAGCCACAACAATAATTTAAGTTTGTTATACTTAGATATGGGGGAAGAGTTCAATTTAACAGGATGTTTTAAGGGATCTAAATATCTGCTACTACAAATCATTGCTAAAAATATTGTAACTGCAATAAGAATTCGAAAATTTTGAGTATTCTAGAAAATACGACAATTAATAGAAAGTCATTGACCCCAACTACATATTTACTGTATCAACCCCTGCTTTGTTAAAGACTAATTTTGTAACTAATTGTAGATAACAAGATGTGGAAGAAAATTATCGATACCGAAAGAGTAAATACCAATAATTACAACAGAAAAGTTATTATCGAAATTCAGAACAAAGCAAAGGAAATTAAGAACAACACAGAAATAATTGAGATGGGGAAATACAAGGTAAAATCGAATTTGGTTAAGTTTTCTTGCAACAAAATTTGTGATTTAAAGTGACAAACAGGGTATTGTAATGTACCGTCGAAGAAGATTAAAGAATAGATGAGCCTTCGAAAACTTTATTTCGCTACCAAGGTGATGTTAAAAGTTTGAACACGGGTGTGCCAATAACCCATCACCTCTTACAGTTGAAAAAAACGAGTAGTAATCATGAAAAAAATATGGTTTCAATATTTTAGGAATATATTCATTTATTTTGTATTTGTAAAAATTGAAGATTTGAATAAAAAAACTTGCAAGCCGAGAGCTTTAATCGTTTTATCGAGGAATAAAAATTTTTACTGGGAATAAAAAATATGTAGTACTCTGAGAATCATTCCCTCACTATGTCTCAATATCCAGATTATAACATTGTCTAAAGTTTTTATTTAATAGTGTTTCAAAAATATGTTTGGAACTACGACTTGTAAATACAAAAAAATTTCAAAATTTCTCACATAACTAGGTATTGAGGACTTTGGTAATATCCGCATTAGTTTTTAACAGTTGGTAGTACGGTTACTTGTTTGGAATGGCGAATTAACTTCAAGTTTATTAGAGTTATTGTTTATGTTGCGAGATTTGCAGGTTATGATTTATTTTTTCACACCCACACCGTCATTTTCTCATTTTGAATAAAAGTGAGGGGATGATGAGTTATGAGGTAATGGCTTCTACTAGATCCACTCGTTTTTACATTTTTGCTTATTGAAACTTTTTAATTAACATTTTTTTATTTCATAATTTGAAAGTTAATATAACCTAGCCGAACTTTAAATATATTTAAAAAATAAATAATACGATTTCATGAAAATTAAATATATTAATCATTTCCTAACCTCACTCATCATTCCCTCACATTTAAATCGTCAAAACTCATTTATTATAGGGACCACTATATTTTTCACTTCTAGAGACCTAAAATCAAGAACATTTAGATGCATTAATATATCAAAATATCCAAAAAATAAGAAATTGAAGAAATTTATATATATATATATATATATATATATATATACATATATATATAAGATCAGTTTCTTATTGGTAACGTGGCAATGAAACACCAAAGTGTCTGGAAACTAATTAATTAAGATTGTCGGTGGTTTTGAAGTTTCAAAATTCAATATTCAAATTGGCAAACGCCCAAGAGGCAGATCTTCAACTAGACCAAATAAAACCCTTAATAAATATGAAACTGCATCATGCCGAAAAGATTGCACAGGATAGGCAAGCATGGAAACAACTGCTGAATCAAATATAAATGGTGTCACTTCATGCTTTGGAGGATAATGGAAAGAGGAGGAGTATTCTGTTTAAATTTGACAGTCTACTACAATCGGTGTGATTTTCTTATTGGCCTGGAATGTGTATCATTTAGCGTATGCTGTTACCAACGGTTTCAGAAAGTCTAACTTATTTTAGTTGCATTATTTTTCATTTTTATTCCAATACCAATATTTAATTCGAAGCATGCTACGAATTGGTTTAATGTTTGATTTTTAATACAAATTATTATCAATTTTATTGTCGTATAAATACATGTAATATATATTGCATATAAAAATTTTTACGTGTATATTTTAAAAGGTAATTTTGTTATTCATTGTAATTTTTTGTGTCTGTATTTAGTTATTTGTATGGTTGTTTCATGGTTTTTCACAAGTTTTTGTCTACAAATTGTGAACATTTTTTTGACAATAAAGCATTTCTCTAACTCTCTCAAATTGTTGCTTAGAAAACGTAATTTAGAAGTAAAACACAGTTACAGAGAATTTATAAATCAAACACAATTTATCCGTACAAAATCAAAACTTTTCACACTTTAGAAGGTGTCGATGAAAGGCAATTAGAATTGTGTTTGTTTTAAGTGAAGCCAATTTAAAAAAAAAACAAGAATTTAGATAAATTTATAAATAATTATTCGTCGATATGAATGCAGAATAAACGCCAGAAATGAACGACAAAAAATGATAAGAAAGAAACAACAAATAAAGTGGGAGACCCCAGAAGATATTGATGCGTATAATACTTTCTTAACTGAATCCCTGAACACGAACCAGTCACTAGACATAAACATATTAAATGAAGAAATCACTGGAACAATATTAAAAGCACAACAAAAATACTGTAAAAGAGATGGAGATAAAGAAGAAAAAATAAGCAAAAATACAAAAGATCTAATTAGACAAAGAAGACTTCTAGTAAAACAACAAAAGAAAGATACAAGCGAAATAAGAACACTAAATAAGACTATTTCAAAAGAAATACGGAAAGATTTAAGGAAATATAACACAGAAAAAACCAGACAAGTAATCGAAGAAAATAAAAGTATGAAGGTGCTTAGAAGGAGACTGGCTGATGGGAAAAAGGAAATCGTCAAACTCAAGGATAACAACAAAAAAGAAACAAACAATAGGATAGAATTGGTAAAAATTGTAGAAGAATTCTACAAGGAACTATATAGGAGCAGAAGAGTAGAATTAAATATCACAGAAAATAAAATGAAAGTCGTAAACCAAGGTTCAGAACTTGTACCCGAAATAACAATTGAAGAGTCAAAAAATGCCCTAACGGAAATGAAAAACAAGAAAGCGGCAGGAGAAGACCAAATTGTGATAGAAGCTGTCAAAGTTGGAGGTAAGAAACTTTTAAACGAAATAATCTCCCTCTTCAATCTATGTCTACAAAAGGGGGAAATCCCGGAAAAGTGGAGAAAAGCGACGATAATGCTCATCCACAAAAAAGGGGATATAACGAACCTTGAAAACTATAGACCTATAAGCATGCTTTCTCACCTTTATAAATGGTTCACTAAGATCGTAACGAAACGCTTGGAACGAAAGTTAGACTTTTATCAGCCCAGAGAACAGGCGGGGTTCAGAATAAGGTATGGAACAAACGACCATTTACAAACGATTAAGATACTGATAGAAAAATCCATAGAATATAATAGGCCCCTCGTAATGATATTTGTCGATTTCAGAAAGGCGTTTGACACAGTTGAACTTCCAGCAATTTTATCAGCCCTGCAACAATGTAGGATAGACTACAGATACGCAAAGCTCATCAAACACATATATGAAAACGCAACTCTAAATGTAAATCTCCACGAACCAACAAATAAGATACATGTAGGACGCGGGATTAGACAAGAAGACACTATCTCTCCTAAGCTCTTCACATGTGTGTTGGAATACTCTTTCAAAAAATTAAACTGGGAAGGGAAAGGTATAAATATCGACGGTGAGTATCTAAACCACCTGCGTTTCGCAGACGATATCGTCATAATCACCGACAATATGCAAGACGCTCGGCAGATGGCCACGGATTTGAAAAGAACTACAATGAATGTTGGCCTAGAAATAAATCTAGACAAAACCAAATTTATGACAAATCTGGTAACAAATGATAACATAATGGAGTGACAATGTAAAGAAAATTGTAGGAAATTGGATACATACAGCTCAAGATAGAGATAGATGGTTTAAACTAGAGGAGGCCTATATCCAGCAGTGGATGGAAGATGGCTGATAGATGATGATGAATGCAGAAAATCAAAAAAGTAAATGTTTGGTATGCCGTATCATACAATCTAGGAATCTTCGGATCCTTCTTTATTGAAGTAACGTTAAATTATTTGGGACAATGAGTTTGACATATTGAGAAAAATATTTTCATCTCATTATCAGCAAATGCAAAACAGTCGAAAATATATTATGCCATACTCCCAAAATTATAATGACTACCAAAACTACATAAACTTGACATATCTATTCCTTTTATCATATTATTTAATTGTTTCAAAACATTTTATATCAAAATAAATAATTAATATGCGTAAAATTTTTTAGCAATTACAAAAAATTATGAAAATTTCTAATAAATATGAAATAATTTCATGAAATATACTTTGTTTATATATAAATAATGCAATTACAATTAAAAACAATTTCTACAATATGCTTACAACAATAATGAATGAAAAATACTGGGATTATTGTTAAAAACGCTCTAAATGTGTGAGGGGTATGGAATAAAATGCCCCAAGCTTTTCTCACAATAATGGTAGTATTTTTTATTTACTATTGTTTTAAGCTTACTTTACAAACTATTTTTTAGTTTCATATGCTTTGAAACCACGTTTTTTTTAATAATATTTATTTAATTATATAATATCTCCCTCGTATAATGACTTCGCTATAAACAAAACTTGTACCGAGCAGTAACGTCGAATCTGCCACCTGCTATTAATTCAAAAGAGAGTTACAAATAAACAACCTCACAAACAAACAAACTCTGAAACAGGTAAAGCTAATATAAATGTGTTAGAACCTTAATAGTTGTGCTATCGAATATCTTGAAAAAATTGTATGATAAAAAATCATACTCTATTATTTTTCAGTTATGTGGATGTCTTAATGTAATAATTATACTTTAATATATTAGATGCACATCGTATAGCAACGAAGGTTTTTTTCTCGTGAATAATCTTTAGGTCTATTGTAATAAAAATACAATATTTATTAAAATAGATCTAATAATAAATAGAATCTAAAATACGATAAGATAATAGGAATATCATCGACGACTGTCTCTAGGTTAGTTACAACGGTTAACCTCGAAATCTCATTTTTATTTATAAATTTGAAGTAGATATCGCAAGTATTCTTGAGTCTTAGAATTCTGCATGCTGTATACGAGTGTTCTTACTTTTTGTCCAAAATATTGACTATACACTTTTAGACGAGAAGAAACGCTTGAAAGTAATTGTCTATTTATAAAATTATAGCTCTAGAAGAGAGATTCTAATTTTCCTTGTAAGCCACTTAGAAATCATTAGTGGTTTCAGAGGATCCCTTGCTGCTGTAGTTCTACCATAATCCCAACACTCGTTAATAAATTTGAAGTTCAGATTTAACAATTTATAAACATAATTAATTCGCAATTAATAAATATGTCTTTTGGGGGACCATTGCAAATGACAGTTCGTGATAATCTATAGCGGAAATGACAACTAATTGGTTTCAAAAATGTTCATCTGCTGAACTCCGTAAATATTCTGGACAAATTCCTGCATCATTCACGATTACTAGATAAAATTCCCAACAAGACAAAAAAAGTTGAAATATTACATACAATTTATGACAAATGTAGGGATTAAGTATTCCTGAAAACTTTCGAGTAAAAAAGGTGACAATACCACTCTAAGTCATTCAATTACTTTCTTTTAGATTTTTAAAACGCATTTTTTCTCACGGCTTAACAGTAATAAAACCCAATTTCTAATCCAGTACGATCATTTTAAATATTATTACAGAATAGTCTTTACTTAAGGGCTTTACTTAAGTTTGTCACGGATTAACTACACTTTAATGATATTTATTTATTTTGGAAAATAAAAGTATAATAAAACAGCCAAGTTATTTTTTTAATTTAACTGAATCTTGCTTCATTGCTACGAGCTGTTTTGAGAGTCTTCGTATTAGTTAGCCAACCATGGATACGTGAACCCGTAAGAGTGCAGTTACGAGGGAGGTTCAATACGTTGTTTCGATTGGATGATGCGATTTTCAAGATCAATCGGAAGGTTTTAGATCTATACCAACACCAACTTGCTATGCCTGGTTGCCTCACTCAAAATTACCGAAAATCCCAGGTTAACCAGAAAATTCCCGTCGATTCCACGATTTTTCCCGGCTCTGCGAAATACCCGTCTTTTTCCCGGTTTTCAAGGCTTCTAGACACCTTGATATGGCTTTATTGTTTTTCAAAATATTCTTCTTTAAGATCAATACACTTTTTAATTAGTTTGACTCAGTTGTCGAATCATTTTTTCCATTCCGATTGAGGTCCCTCCAAAACATGTGAGTTGAACGCATGAACCTCTACTGGTGCAGGAAAACGTGATCTCGCAATTGATTTTTGATCTGCGGGAATGAGAAGAAATCATTCAGTGCCAAACAAGGACTGTACGGCAGATGACTCACAGTTCGATGTTTTGATTGTTCAAAACCGTTTTTGTTTGGACTGAAGTGTCAGAGCTCGTAATGTCGTGGTGGAGATTGATTCGTATTCTCCGATTTGTATCCTTAATTTTTTTTAACAATTCTAGCAATAAATGCTGGTGTACCATTTAGAATTCTACGTTTGTCTTATAGAACGATGGCGACATGTCCAGTTATTTCGAGAAAACACTGCTTCGTGCCCGAACATTTTTTGTTGGATTTTCTGAACAAGATCAATGTTTCAAGTATCTGGAAACAACTCAAATAGCACTCGTATGACAAACTTTATGATAGCAAGTTATCGTCTTCAGGAACTGAATGTGTAATTGTGAGTGTTGGTTTAGTGGTAGTGTAAACAGTGTGTTTAGTAGGTATCTCTTTGCCAATAAAGGTTAGAAATTTTGTTTTCTTTTCAATAATCTCTTCCCAACAAATTTCACCTAAAATGTGTGAGTTTCCATTTAGTGAGGAGATCTAAGTTGTATATTCTTAACAGTTTAGTATAGTTGCAGCTTGGAAGTTGCAGACTATTGTGAATTCTAGTGTGATTATGGAAAATTTGAACGGACCGCGTAAACGCAGATAAATTGCTCCTTCAACAGTAAATGTAGAAACATCAATATATAATTGTTTTAAATCATTTAAAAACATTTTGAAAAGTGTTGTTGACACAGTAGAAGTGAAAACTGGGAAAAAGCAGTAAATCATGCGATTAAAGAAGAGAAAATTTTCTTATTTTAAATACATGTTGCGACAGTTCACCTGCTGATTTCTATTCTGATTTGGATTTATGGGAAGTAACTTTATTTATACTGATGAGTTTTTATATTACTATTATTTATGAACGTAACGTTGTTTTAAAGTCAAAGCTTAAACCATTATACCTTTATAACACAATATAACTTTTGGAAAAAAATAGTTTAGAAAAAATTGTACTTTTTTCACCTGCTGTTATAAGCAGGTAATTAGATAAAATATAAGTGAACACCGAGTATATTACTTATAAAGGGTTTTCCAATAAGAGGTGTTATTTTGAACAGCCCGCTATTTCGGTAAATGTCACTTTTGAAGCTGTCATTTTTTGATATTTGAGAAGTAGAAACTACGCCGTTAATGAAAATGGAACGATACACGCTTCAACAACGCATTGAAATTATTAAAATTCACTATAAAAATGGTGAAAGTTTGGCAGAAACGGTTCGTAAAACTAAAACACTTTTGGGTCGACGTGAAGCACCTTCTCGGACCGCAATACAGATATTGGTGGAAAAATTTAAGCTGTTAGGACAAGTTAGTGATGTGAAGAATAAAACCCGTGCACGTCGCTCAAGAACAACTGAGAATATTGCTGCTATAGCCCAAAGTGTTAAATAAATCCCAGGTTTGTCCATTCCTCGTCGTTCTTTGGAATTAGCCATAAAACAAAAAAGCCAATAAACAAAATTGTCGAATCTGGGGCTCGGAAAACCCAAGAGTTATGGTCTCTGTGCGGTTTATGGTCTGGCGGTGTCATTGGACCTTACTTTTTCGAAAATGAGACTGGAGCAACAGTTACGGTGAATGGATTGCGCTATCGAAAGATGATTAATGATTTTTTATGGTCGAAATTGGATTCAACGAAACCATCGATCTTTTACGGGAAAAATTTCCGGACTGTGTTATCTCTCGAAGAGGTGATCACAATTGGCCACCGAGATCTTGTGATTTACACCTTACTACTTTTTCCTTTGGGGCCACGTGAAAGATAAGGTCTACGCCAACAGTCCAGCATCGATTCAAGACCTCAAAGATGGAATTCGTAAGGCTATCGAGGACATAGGCAGCCGCTTTGCAAGTTGGTTACGGAAATTTTCATGAAAAGGATATGGTCCTGTAAGCGCAGTCGTGGCGGCCATTTGGCCTCTTTATAATGAAATAAACATCCGATCATTTATCTCAAAAAATGGCATTTTTCTTATATCAAAATAACAACTCTTATTGGAAAACCCTCTATTTATACAAATGTCATTTCATTCGAAAACACTTGAAGTATTATTTGAAAAAACTTTCTACTAGGGATGTGATACGCTTATGGATTAAGAATGCTTTAAAATTTACTTACTCTCTCATTCATAAAACAGACTATAGAAAGTGGGGTATTTCTAAAAGTGAAAAAAAAGCAAAAAATATACATGGAACTACAACAAAATACTAACTCCTTAGAGAGAGACTGACAGATTCACTAGCTAAGTGAACATTATTCATATATTAGAAATATTGCGAAGTTTAGCATTCAAGTGAATTTTAATTTCCTATATTAATTTTAAAGGAAATTTTTTTTTATAATTTTCATATTGATAAAAGATATAAGCACACCATGATTTGGATTGAAAATATCTCTCTTAGTATTAACAATAGAAAGCATAAACACTACTTGAGTTTAAATATAATCTGTACCAATTTTTTTATATACCCTCTACAGTCCACGTGATATAGTAATATTCACGGTCGAAGAGTCTGTGATCATTATTTTATTGACTGCTGTTACTGAAGGTCATCGAACATGAACTGGATTCAGATAATAAAATTATCTGTTTTGAGTGATTTATATATAATGTGCTTTAGTTTATTGACATGAATTAATAGTACATTTACCTGGATAAAAGAACCAAAAGAAGTGTCATTGATGTTCTATGTATTTTTATACAGTATTATACAGAGTGTTCCGAAACTTGATGCAAAAAATTCAGGAGTGCGTAAATGACGTGAGAATAAAATTTACTCACACTATAAAGTTGTAAAATCAGAACTTATATTTAACCATATTTTCTAAATTATACATTCGAACATTGTGAATTTTCAATGGATGATTACGTATGTTCTTGTAGTATCGGAATAAATAATTCTACACCACTCCCTGAAGGCATTGCCCCATGTTTAACAATTGGTAACTTTCACAGGGACAACTGGGCCTCTATGACTTCCGACGTAGGTTAATCCAGTAGCAGCAGAGCCGAGCCATGCCGGAGATGTAAGGGGTGCATGGCACCCGGGCGGCACTAACACACAGGGCGGCAAAAGACAAAATGTCTCTAAAAATAATAACAGGACCCCATCATGCAAAAAATATTTAGTTGCAAAGCGCCTTCTCCGAAATATTGTTTTCTTGTTATTACAACATTGCCAAAATAGTGCGTTGAGCGTTCGGGCGAATATGGCGGCGTAAAAAAGATAATAAATAGGTAATAATAAAGCCGCTTGCCGCAAAAACCACAGAATATTAATAGGTACTTTTTTATCCGACTAGACTAGAAATTTATCTCATATCTCGCCTCACTAATCAAATTTCGACTAGGTTCGCTAATAGGGCCGCATATTTTGTTCTTTCACGCGGGCGGCGGACACCCTAAGCTCGACCCTGAGTAGCAGTATGCCGATCAACTCCCTTGGACTTTAGGTGATAAAGCACCATCTCGATCCACCGTGTTTCATTTGTGTTTCCAGAAAACGTCGATAATTTGCGTAAACTGGTATTGCAAGATCGTCATGTGACATACCGTGATATTGAAGCATACATAGGCATTAATTTCACTCTAATACTTTCAATATTGCATGAACATTTGTCTGTTAAAAACATTTGTTCGCGTTAGATACCGCATAATTTGACAATCGCCCAAAAAAAGCTCGTGTCGATTGGTGCAAAAAAATGTTAAGAAAATTCAATCGCGGTGCTTCTGAAGACCTCTGTAGGATCGTGACAGGCAACGAGTCATAAATTTATGAATATGAATCCGAAACTAAACAAAAATCGACTGTATCGCTATACAAGACGAGCCAATTCCAACCAAAGTTTTTCGCGCACGAAGCACTTCGGAGCAAATGATCGTCTGTTTTTTGGGAGACAATGCGAGCCTTTTCACATCAGCTCAAAGAAAAACGTTTTTGAACAGTCAAAACATCTAATTAATGGGTCATCCACCGTAAAGTCCTTATTTGGCACCCACAAATCAATAATAAATTACGTTTAAGAAGCTGTTGATGCGTTCAAATTACATGTAAGGAGGTAAGGAGGTAAGTGTATTGATTTTAATGGAGAATATTTTGAAATCCAAGTCCATCATGACCCTGGTACATTACTATATAATACCCTTGTATTCAGTTTGAAATTTCATTTAC
The DNA here is from genome assembly GCF_026250575.1 of Diorhabda carinulata. Classification (NCBI taxonomy): domain Eukaryota; kingdom Metazoa; phylum Arthropoda; class Insecta; order Coleoptera; family Chrysomelidae; genus Diorhabda; species Diorhabda carinulata. The sequence goes on from NC_079472.1 coordinate 41,990,032, forward strand.
GGTTTAAGAAATATTGGAGATTAATTAACAATACACTCCAACTAATTTATTGCAAGAAATTACAAAGTTTAATGCAATTTTTTACAGCCGGTTGGACGAGTCTTCATTTTCCGATAGCATTTAGTCAAAATGTACCACAATATTAAATCAAATTTATGATGGGAAGAAATCACCAGGAAAATTTATCACAGTAGATTTTTTATATTTTCATTCCATCTTAATACTTACTTCTAGACAGATTGTTAGGAACAAGTACACTATATGGCTCCTAGAGCCGGCCCTATCCGCTTGTAGTAGAATTCTTAAATTCGGCGCCTTTGAGGTACATAGGGAATACCCGGAATTCGTTTGATGTTTGTTTTATATAAGTTTTTTATATATCAGGCGGTTTATTACCATCGTTTCTTTACAATAATTTCTAGGTAGGTCTATTAAATTATTTGTTTTGTTTCGTTATTTTCTAGATTTTTGAGAATTCTTTTGGGATATATATAAGGAGTTTGTATGACGCAGTTAGTTTATTTTGTAATAAATAGTCGTAGTGAACAATTGAAAATAGAAGTAATCGAAGAATTTAAATAAATTATTTAAATTAGTTTAGTGATACTGATAAATGAATTATTAGTATAGTGTATAGTGAATAAATAAATTAAGAACGTAAGATACAAACTATATTATTTCACCCCACGAATAGAAATCGTATAAATAAAAAAAGCATTACATTGGTTTCAGGGGTAGGATATTGTGAATAAATAGTGACGTAAACATGGCCAAGAGACTAAGTAACCTGTAAGTGACGGAAGTGAAAGCCGAACTAGAGAATTGCGAGTTGAAAACGAAAAAGACTCAAAATGGCACTGATAAGTGACGGCTTAAATCCAGAAACTCATTTATTCAAAGACGAGGCTTTCACCTTGATATCGTCGATTCCTGATATAAAGGACGATATTTCAACTCTGCAGAATATTTCGGCCAATATTGACGAGTAGATTTCGACATTGAAAAACGATATTTCTGTCAATATGGCTGACAAGATTTCCACCATGAAGGAGATTATTTCGACTATGAAGAAAGATATTACGGCTAATATCGACGAGAACCACTAGTTTGTGAATCATTAGTCTACAGAATAAGAAATAATAAATGTTATGAAGAAGTTAAGCTATACAAAAAGTATGGGGAAAGCAGTAACCCTTAAGTAAAAAAACAGTAAGTAAAAAAAACAAAGTGGAGAGGAAATGTTGATGTAATTATGAATGAAGGAAAACTGCCACTACGATGAGGTAATGACTATAGAAAAATCGGATTGCTAAATATATTTAAAAAAAATAAAGAATAAATAAGTAGACGACTCAAAACGCCGAGAACATTTTTATGAAGAAATGGCGAAATTTATTGCTGCAAAAACAAATAATTAACCTGATTATGAGGACAAAGAACAAATTTCGCCATATTATAATTAAGCAAAAATAGCTAGAACAAGAGGAAGAATGTATTTCATCTTTTGCTGAAAGTAACTTAACCTAATCAAATAAAGAGATAAAAAAACAACTACTATTGCAAACATGAGTACAAAGTTTAGCTACATAACACAGATAGATGTAACGACTTTTTTATAAAAATTACAAAGATTTTGGGATTCTTACATTTTCTTTCTAACATACCAAGATATTATAGGAGATAGAAAAAGTTTAACAAATCATATATTAGTCATATCCAGTTATTTAGATTGATAGTTATTAGGAGCACCTACTCAATCCCTCTAGAAGTATGAAGGAGGGAATAGAGAGAAAAATTTTTGAAAGGGTCAAATAAAAAGTCATGCAAATAAGAGATTTACATCTACTAAATTGTTGTCTTAAAAGGCGACACTACTAAGTACATAATTAATTATGATAATAATCACTATTGTAAATAATTTAATTAAAGTTAGGATACATAGTAGGGTCATTCCATGACAATTCAACACTTTAGATTTTTATGAAACTTGGTACATTTGTTCTATAAATATATAGATATAAATATCACCACCAAATTTTGAATTTTTATCTCACATACTTTTTGAGTTACGACATATGTATTAGATAGAAAAAAGTTCTCATTCACTTATTTGACACCCAATCTTGGTGAAATTTTTAAGGTAGGTTATTATAAGTATTAGGAAATGAAAAAATATATAACCCTATATAGGACACAAGTTAAACATAAATTATTATTTTTGAAAAAATTATATTTTTGAAATTTTTAAAATCTTAATAACGCAAACATGGCTCAGCATGAAATTAAATATCTCAAAAAGGGAATGAGATAATCAAGAATTTTTTCCACCTAAATTATTTGCATGAAATGGGCTCTAATTTAATAAAATAATTTTTTTTTTGTATTTTCTTCTTTCTATTTATTAAGGCCATTGCAAGTTACAATATATTAATTACGAGCAATGCGACTTTAATATTTGGAAAAATATTTTGTGAACAAGAAACTGTTCTAAAAAACATTAATAATGTCAAAAATTCAAGAAGCACTTTATTTACAAGAAGAAGTAAAGGGCTTTTACATTTTGTTTTTTAATTTAAATATTCACTTAGAAGTCTTAGGTTGACATACTAATGAACCTAAGTTGAAAGTCAACATTCATGTTATAATAGATTAGACCACAGAAATAAACATGCAGATAATCTGCCTCCTATTCTGGGCAAGTTGCAACATGGGGTTTTCATATCTTGACAGGCTGTTTTCTAGACGGTTAGTGTATCTCTGACAGTTATGAGCCAGTCTGTAACTAGTGTCTTTAGAGTTAACAGTGTTATGAGCAGTGGTGGTAATAAGTGGTGTTTACCTTTCTTTGGATTCACATTATATTGTGTTATTGTGTGTGTCTAACTGTTGATTTAAGTTTTTGAATCCAAATGCCTCTTCAAGACCAAATACTTACTGCAACTACCTTTTACAACTTTTGTAAATCAAACATATCAAAAATAAATTTCTACTTTATTTCTAAAGAATCAGCAGAAACATTCGTCGACAGCTTGAAACACGCATTGAAAACCTGTATACTCTTCCAGGTACCAGAGGTTTTCACAACTTTAGACACACTTAGACTTAGACATTAGAAGCAAGTCGAATCAATACTGATGAACATCCTAGCTTAACGTACAATTTAAGGAGAGGATGGACTTTAAATGTGAAAGAAGAAGATTTTAACCACTACTGCTACATTGCTTGTGATTAAGACAATATCTGATTCTTTGGAATAATAACATCTTCATCCGGCAGGACTATCCCACTCATTTTACTGGCCAAAACCAGATTATATATGTGATGGGCCAATTCCGCATATCCTTATAGTGGTTGAGCCTCCGCACACCTCGATAAGAAGGACATATCAATTCTCAACAGAGTGCATAAAATTAATTGAAAAGCTAATGGTTCATTAGCTTTAAAAGCTTTGAAATTCAGTGAATAGTGAACTATGATTTCCAAACATTAAAATGTAATTTATTCTTCTTTAACAAACTGCACCCATTTATTGAAACCAGGAGAAATTTCACATTGCTCGTAATTAATATATTGTAACTTGCAAAAGCCTTAATAAATAAAAGGAAGACAATACTCAAAAATTTTATTTTATTAAATTGAGCCCATTTCGTTTGGATAATTTAGGGAGAAAAAATTCTTGATTATCTCATTCTCTTTTTGAAATATTTTATTAAGATTATCTTAAGATTTTAAAAAATCTAAAATTTATTTTTTTATAATATTTTATGTTCAACTTAGGGTTCTGTTATATTTCATTTTTCAATTTCTTATACTTATAAGGACCTACCTTGAAAATTTCAAAAAGATTGGGTGTCAAATAAGTGAATGATAATTTTTTTCTATTCTAATACATGTTTTACTCGGAACTTGACAAAAAAAAACTTTGCCATAGATTAAAAATAATGTTAGATAAAAATTCAAAGTTTGGTGGTGATATTCACATCTGAATATAGAATAAATGTACAAAGTTTCATAAACATCTAAAGTGCTTGGTGGGATTATGTTTTGGTTGATTTGATGTGAAATGATCCAAAATTAAACTTATACAAAAACTAATACAACACCCTTTTTTAGAATTATTGTTTAACTATGAACCCATCAGCCCCCCACTTTGAAATTTTTAGAACCACTTATCAGAAGTATAACCTTTTTATAGGAATTATTTGATTTTTCAAAAACCTTTTTTTATTACAATGTATGTAGTGTTTTACATCAAAAGAAAAAGTATTTAGAACTGATTACAATGACACCATTCTCATCTCTCTAGCGCAATTGGGAGAAAAGCTATGGTGATTTTAAAATATGTCTGTTATTTTTTTTTGGTGCATTTTGGGAAACTTTACATAGACACAATTTTTAAACCATTTGGGAAATTTGAAAAAAAATTTACATTTTTCTTAATCTCTACGAGGACAGCCTTCATACCAAATTTCGTTAAATTCTGTGGGGGTCAGGTTTATACCCCGCGTTGATTGTTAAAATAAGTTGTATTAAAACTCTTAATAAATAAAAACTTTAAAATATTAGTGTATAATTCCAAAAGTTATCTTTACATATACTTATAAAAGACATTACACATTTTATATATTAAACATAAATATTTTGATGAAACTATATTCATTTATGTTTATTATGCAGTGTTTTGATATTCTGTATTTGTGTACTTTCCAAGTATATTTTGGTTATACATCAGCGTTTTTCTGTATATCACCAATTGATTATATAAAAATAATCACTACTTTATGTGAATAAATTTAAAAAACAAAGATATGTCTAAATAAATCAAGTGTTAAACTTTCAGATGCAGGTTGAAAATCTTGAATTGATATGATACTTTATCTCTTGTGTTTACATACTTTTTACAAACAGAATGGTATTTTTTCATAATAAAGAATAAGTGGGATTACTGTTATCATGATATTAGTCAATTTCAATCTTTGGAAACTTCCTCTGACAATAATTCTATATCACTAAAGTTATGAGCAGACAGAAAAAACTATAAGGAGAAAATTAAATGCTAAAGTGCTATATTACAGAAATTCCCGCTGTCCAAGTTTTTGAAAAATTGGCTGTTCTATTAGAAAAAAGTCATTTTTATCGGGACATCTGGGAAAAATTAATTGTTTCTACAGCATTTAATTAGTATTCATCGATAATTTAATTATACAGGCATTAACGAGGCCACACGAGTCTATAATCTTCTGAAACTCGGAGTCATTTTTTTCATGACGTCCAAGAATAGGAGAAATGTTTCTTACAAAAATTTTTTGTTATCATTGAACAACAGAGTATTTAACTGGCATTTAATTATGCGAGCATTCTACTTAAATTATCTATTAATTTTGCACATTTAACTTGCATTTAACTTAATTCTTCTATGTGTGACACTCACACTGGTATATGAATAAGTAAATATATTCTACCACTAATAGATTGTTGCTTTGTTTAAATTGTATTTCAGTAATTTATTAACATTTAAATATTGAATATTCAATTTCATATCCTCAAAATGCTTAAATGAAGAATAATCATGATCATATTTATTAGTTTAGGTAAATTAATTAAGAACTCTTGATATATCACTTCAGCTTAGACAAAATATTGATTCATTGATTGGAATTATTTTATTGTATTATCTAGACCATAAATTGTGATTATAAAAAATTACTTTGTTTCATTATCATAATATCTACCATATCAATGACAGGACAAACTCCAATGATCAACTTTGTTGATGACATTCAATGTTGGAACAATTAAACAATAAGCTAATAAATATTATTCAATACATACTTTTTCAAATACCTATGTATGAACTTGTGAGAATGAAATAAAGGAACAAACAAAAGAATATCTATTTCCTCTATTTTTAAGAAACAAACTGGATAAACTATTCAATAATAAAACAGTCTGGGAATATTTAAACAACTAATCAAAGAAAATATAAACCACAGAATTCTGCCAAAAACAAGAGCAGATGTAGCACTAGCAGTCAATTATCTAAACAATCAAATACAGGATCACTCCAGAAAATCCACACCGGCACAATGACAACAACAAAACTGTCCAATTAAAATTAAACAAAAAATTGCTGAAAAAAAAATTGAGTACAACATGGCTACAAACTAGATATCCACGTGATTAAACACAATAAAATACTGCCCCCTGCAAACTAAAAAAACTTATTAGTGGCCTGAAAAACAAATAATTCAAATAATCCTTATAAATCCTGTCCAGCACTAATACTAAGCTCGACTATTCATTATGAAAAGCTACCAGAAAATATCTTAAAGAGCCAATTTCCCCAATCATAAAAGCAGAAAAATCGTGGGGCCTGGACAGATGAATTTGCAAAATGTTTAGAGAAAGTCTTCCGACCATTTCCATTACACTTAAGTCAAACAGATGACATAAAAATAGAACATATTAGATACCGCCAATACCTAAACTCTTCTCTTTAAAAGAACTAAATACAATATCAAAAACTACTTTCAACCTAATTAAGACCCAGGTTAAAACCTCATCACAAGAAAACTAGTCAAATAATAACTTTCTAGGAAAGGTATTTTTAATACAATGTCACGTCTTGGATACCCCCCCCCCCCTACCCAGTGGAAAGAATCCCAAATCACCATTATCCCTAACCTAGAAAATCTGGAAAATAACTGCACCAAAGTTTACACACAGTATTCCTCATATTAGAATCATATTTACAAGAAAAATATTTTATGGTTTAAAATAAATGAGAAACTCTGGAGAATCAAAATTAATGAAGCAAAATCACTCCAAACCATCTTCACAAAATGTAGAGGAGTTATACCTACAGTAATGCTAAACGGACAAACCCTGCTATAAACAGACACCTTAAAGAACCTGGGTATCCAGTTAGACAAAGGACTCACCTGGAAAACACATATCCTTACTAAAAGGAAACAGTTAGGAATTGAATTTAGCAAACACTACTGGCTGCTAGGATGTAAATTCAAATTCTCCTTGAAAAATAAAATCGTAGTTTACAAAGTCAACTTCAAGCCAATATAATCCTATGAGGTCCAGTAAATCTCACTTCGAGATTATAGAGGGGTTTCAGTTTCATCCATTGGACTTGCCTTATCATTTACAATTTCTCATAATATATATATATATATATATATATATATATATATATATATATTATGAGAAGTCCAATGGATGAAACTGAAACCCCTCTATATATATATATATATATATATATATATATATATATATATATATATATATATATATATATATATATATATATATATATATATATATATATATATATATATATATATATATATATATATATATATATATATATATATATATATATATATATATATATATATATATATATATATATATATATATATATATATATATATATATATATATATATATATATATATATATATATATATATATATATATATCAATATAGGTACTTATTGCATGTAGTAATAAACAGAAAAAGAAGGTTTTCAATAAAATATTATTTTATTCACTCACAATGAAAAAATACAGAAAATTTCAAATTTATAAATAGTAGTGCATATGTCAACAGTTTTTGTGTATTAAAAAAATACAAGAAGTGAAAACCCCCCAGAAGTTGATGTTAAAAATAAGAGTTTATTTTTAGAATACCTTCAATGGCTAATATTGTTTAAAAGACATACAGAACCTACCACATAATTATTCAAACCAGTTTGTTGTTGTTGAAAAAGAATTTGTAAACATAAAAATATAATGAAACTATTCAAGGTAAACTAAAATTATCAGGTACTTTAAATAAAGTCTGGACACAACTAGACAAAAAAATTTCCAACGAAACTTGGATTTAGAATTTTAGAATTAATATTATAAATGAGACTAATTTTTAAACACAACTTTACCAAGGAAGTGTTCCTAACTCTAAGTATCACAAGTAACAGTATTGATGAAATACCTAGAAGTTTATTCCATTCAGTACATATTCATAAATCGCGTTTTAGGTTGAAGGGAATAAATTTTTAGAGCCGGTATAAGAAATTGTCATCAACTAATCTAATTCATTTAGTTTTGCATAATGGAACTGCTATTTTGAACTACCTAACATGGTGCGCAGATAAGTATTTGTATGTTACTCACCTCAAAAATCATCAACAATGTTTTTACATACAATCTTCTCACCCCTAAGCTTTTACCGATAGATGCAAGAAATATAATACACACTAACAGCATCAAAAAGGGTGTCAAAAGGATAGATCCTGTTATTGACACTATAGTTAACATTAGAGCCATTGTTCTTATAAATGGATTTTAATTTTCCGGGAACTATATAATGTCAACGAGTGCTTCTCAACTCGATCACTAACCTAACCGCATCTTATCAGAAATTTAATTGAACATGATTATATTCTCTTACGTGAGCATGCGTTTCATTTAAACTGATTTTTGACATAACATTGACATGTAATCTTTATGCATGTGTCAAATGTTTCTAGCGAACAGATGAAACTAATAATAGTAAATGAAGTACAATATATTTGTTGAATAAGTAAATCCTTTTTTTTTCTTTCATACCCTGTTTATTTCACGTATTCCTCTGATATTCAATTTTTAGTGTGAAATATTTTTTTTTTCTAATGACGCGTTGATGTATAACCAACAAGGTGAAAGGCTCGTTATGTATAACTGACATTTAGAAAAAGCCTCGGTGGTTGTCTACCCTCCAGTCTAAATTCACTTAAAGCGATTTGTCAAAATTTGAGTATTTGACTATATAGTCGAATATTTTTTTTTCTAAATTTTGAAAAGTAACAATTAAAATGTCTGCTTTACCTGCCCCAGTTCGTGTGTCGCCGTTGATTAAGGTAATATAGTTTATACAGTTTAACTGTTATAAATAATAAAATTCATACAGTTTATTACATAATTAACCTTAACCTAACTTTTTGCGAATTATCAAGTTACAAATGGAAAACTAACACATACTATTGTTATTTTTCCAGTTTGGAAGATGGAGTTTTCTTGCCTTTGGCATTGCATATGGAGCCTTCCACCAAAATAGGCTGTCGAAGAAAGAAGCTGCCATCAGGGAAGTAGAATCTAAAATTAAAGCAGAACGTGATGCCAAACTAGCTGCAGAAAAGAAAATTGCAGCTGAAAAAGAAATTAAAGAACTAGAGGCATTGGCTAAATAAATATTTACATAGGTTCATTATTTTGTTCTATCAAAATAAATAGAAGTTTTATTTAAATTTCCTTTATATTCATTTAAAAATATATTATGAAAACCAATTTGCCTAGATCAATAAGATGGCTTTGGTCTGATGATGAAATCCATAATTCTGTTTTATAAAGTAGCTCTTAAATTATTCATATTAATAAAAATCATCATGTTTTGAACTGAAGAATTTCATTATGGATTCCCCATAAAAACAATATTGGAAGCTAATTTGCTAACAGGGAAATATTAATAATAAGGTACTGCCTGCTTGGAAGAAATTTTACAATCAATATTTAACAAACTTCTAATGAATTCATTGACTTGATTTTCACTTTTTTACTTGATTCTGTTGATGACCCTGATAAAAAAAATGCAATGAACAATTTAGTATTCAGTGATAATTTATTGAATTATTATTACTAAGGGATAATATTAAAATAGTTTGTACATTTCACTTACATAAGGACAAAGTCGTTAGATGCACAATGGCAAAGAAAAGTCTCAAAAGTAAAAAAAAAATAGTAACAAACAACATTGTTAAAACATAATTTATAATGATAGAAAATCAGCAAGGAATTGCTAGTTATTACATTATTTTTTTTTTATTTTCAATCTTTGAACCGAATTTTTCTGAAATTATATATATTCCAAATGAGAATAAGCATTTATTTGATCGAATCATATGCAGCCTATTCTTATGATTTCTCACATAGAGGCCTTTCTTACATGATAATGTATTTGTTCTTCATTTGAGCCTATTGTTGGTTAGTCCGCCGCAATTTGATCTTACCGAACACACTGTTTACACCAACACTCACAATTACACTACCTGACGCGCGTTTTGATAACAAAGTTATCGTCTTCAGAGACTGAAGGTAAGACATTAACTTGGTTATCGAAAAGCACGTCAGACAGTGTAATTCTGAGTGTTGGTGTAGTGGTAGTGTAAACAGTGTATTCAGTATGAATATCACCAACGAATCCAGAAATTTCAACTTACAAGTTGTTCCTGCTATCTTTATATCATGGTCTTATCTTAGGTCTTCTCCTGTGACTTTTAATGTCTCGTGGACACCATATTGTATTCTTTGTGGTGTTGTGGATTTGATTCTGTTATTTTATCAAATACTTAACATGAATTGAGTAAACTCAAATAGATCCGACTTGAAATTTGACTTCCTTAAGTGAACTTTATTAAGTGCTGCATCGATCGCGATTCCAATTGATGCGTGATCGATAATTAACTTATATATGTGCTACACGCAAGCTTGGAAGTCATTCTTTTCCTCTTAAGGTACGTTTTGCTCGGTGCGATTGTCACAATTATCATTTAACGATAATCGTGGTACGATTAAAAGTTGAACGATCATTTTTGTTAACAATTTTTCTCGGAGCGTATGTGATTCGTTAATTTTTCACTGGGCGCATTTTTTAATACGCGGTCACATTAAATATTGTGTTGAAAGTTAAAATCAAAAAATTAAAGTGGACGTAAAAGATCGATACTTAAAATATCTTGATTGAGGCGATGCAATATGACGAAATACTTCTTCGTACGTGTGGGATGATAAGTGCCAAAAAACACTGTGTTTGAGCCCAAAAATGAAGAGGGACTATATAAAACATTTATCACTACCTATCTGCGTGAAGATAGCATAAAATTTGCCCAATTTTTCAGTCTTTCTGTTGAACAATTGTATTTCGTGCTAGGATTAGCAAAGACGATGTATACAAAGAATCATATATCAGAAATCTGTACCCTATAACACCCGATGAAAATCTGTTACATTAAGGTAAGTACTACTATTATTCATATTTTGAGATTCCGTTGTCTTGCATTTTACGAATTATCGATAAAAATCAGGGATAGTTTTCTAACTTTTTTAGCAATCTCAGCCCACACTTGACTCTTTGATTCTTTTAGAACGCGTTTAATAACTACCATAATGAGGGATGGTTTGCCACTTCTTCAAGAAGAATTTCATCATCCGCATCAGAAAATGAAGGAGCCCTTATGCGCGTGATCTTCTACCAACGAAATATCGTTGATGACTAACTACTCGTATTATATTGAGTCAACGTAAACGATTCTAGCGATAGTCTTCTTCATCCTACTCCAATTTAGGCAGATTGCCTGTTCATTCTACGCAGCATGCCTATTGCCTCAATTGATGGTAAGATTATCACTCCATCTTTTTCATGGCCTTCCCATACTTCTTCCGAGTGGTGAGTTGTCTCGTGTTATCTGTACTATTCATCCTCGCTCATTCTACTTCGTCCCATTCGCGCTTTCTGCTCAATACCCATTCGTTAATATTTTCCACTCTGCATTTTTGCCTTATGTCGTTGCTACGTTCCCTGTGTAGGAGCGTTTTTCCAGTAATTTTTCGAAGGACATTCATTTCGCTTGTTTCCAGGAGCCTTCTTGTTTCTGCTTTATCAGGCCGAGTTTCTGCTGTGTACGTCATTATGAGTCTGGTTACAGTTTTGTAGGCTCTTGGCTTGGCCTCAATACTTATGTATTTGTTTTTCCATAGTGTCGTTCAGACATCTGACTGTTCTTGCTGCTTTTATTGTTTGCTGCCTTACCTCTGTCTCAATATCACCATATCCGGATAGTTCTATACCCAGATATTTACATTTCATTTCTTGATGGATTATTTTGTCATCTACGACCAGCTTGCATCTAAGAGATATTTTTGATGTTGTCGGGCTTTTTGTTTTGGAGGCACAAACCATCATATTTAGAGATTTTACTGTGCAATTAAAGCGATATAGCAGCCTTTGGGAGCACAGCATCATCAGCATCGCACAGGATTGTAATATTGCGGTCACCTATTTTGTATCCGTTCAATCTGCGTACTTGCTTTATTATTTCATCCATAATCATGTTGAAAATGAGTGGACTCAATGAGTCGCCCTGTCGTAATTTTCTTTCCACGGGGATTGGTTCGGTGAACTCTTCGTCGATCTTGGCCTGAATTTTGTTCGCGCTGTATAGATTCTCTATGAGTTTGATCAAGGTATGGGGTACTTGTCTGTCGTAGAGTAAATACACAACATCCTCTAACTGAATCCGGTCAAACGCTTTTTGCAGATCTATGAAACACATGTAGGCTGGTATTTTGTTGTATTCGAACGACTTCAATACAATCTTTCTTATAACAAACACTGCATCAGTGCATGATCTTTCCGTTCTAAATAGCGATAGTCGTTCGGAGCAAAACAGCTCCATAAGAAATACAAAAAAATAATGCTCAACGATAATCGTAACAATCGTACCGTACAAAACGTACCCTTAGATCTTCCATCACCTCTGCGTACCATCTTTTCCTTAGTCTTCCTTTTTTTCTTGTCCCACCTTGTTCTATGTCCATTATTTTTTTGTCGCTCTAAAATCTGGAATTCTCTGAATGTGACCCAGCCACTCTAATCTTTTGGATCTTATTATTTTGCTTAGTTTTGCGTCAACAAATAAATTCCGTATTTCTTTATTTGCTCTTCTCAGTTTCTCTTCTCCCTTCTTTTCCCCCCCTTAGTATTCACCTGAACATTTTTCCTTTTTCTTCACCTGCTTTTTTTGAATCCACGTTTCGCTTCCGTAGCTCAATGTTGGTATTATTATTGCTTTATGCGGATATAGCTTCGCCTTATTGAAAACTTTTTTAGAACTCATTATCGCATTCATGGCTTCAATTGTTTACTTCCTTCATTCTTGTTCTAGATTCCCTCCCTCCACCGTCGTCCTTAATAACCACTCCAAGTTATACATAACTTTGATCTTTTTCTAAGATCATTACATTTTCTTCACTGTCTCTGCCGTTCCTATTAAGACTCTGTAAATTTCCTTAAGCTCGTTTTCCGATGTTGAAAGAATTTCTAGGTCTTCGTATTCCAGTAGTTGTGTTCTCCATTTTTTTAGTGTCCCTATTATGTTCAAACCGATTTTACATACTATCTTTTCTAATACTATATTGAACAGCGTAGTGGATAACGGATTTTAATTCTGTGTTGGACTGGAAACATTTTGATATTTTTCGGTTTTGTATGTTCTAGTGTCATTTTTGTAAGATTAATTATATCTATTTTTGAAATATTAGTTTTTTGTAGCTTTAGAGACTTGTGTTGTCAGTTCATCTAAATTTTATTCAGTGAATTGTGAATTCAAACAGAACAATTCATAATCAATAATATTACCATTTATAAATTTTGAAATAAGTACCTAACGTTGAGAAAATACTTTCGAGTTTGAGTGGTTGAAACATTTCCATTTCTCATTAATAATTTTGAAAATTGTTTACATTTGTATTAATATCTTTCCAGTTTACAGGATGTCAGAAAAAATAAGAAATCGCTAGATTTACTGAATAAAAAAAGATATGAAGAACTGAAAAACCATGTGAAAATTGTGCATATTTTTAAAACTCGATTCTACTTTGCCAAATATTAATAACAACAACAATGCAACTAAATCCTAATATTCTGAACCTGTACTTGAACCAACAATTAATAGCAGACAAGTAATCCCTCAACACCTTCAGGTACCGCTAATGATAAGAAATGCCTTCAAAAATAGTCAGAACATAAAAAATGAGTCAACTTTTGATAGAAGCAGCACTATGGCTAAATGAATTATGTCCTAATAATGTTTAGAATTAGAATTAGTAGAATATGGCACTGCTTATTATCAAAGCAATATAAAATTTTTAATAAAGGTGATCGACATCTGTTTGCTTTACGGCTGGTTTTTTAGTCCAACTGGCATTTTAACTAAAGGTTCCATTAACTTAGTTGTTAGAGTGAAGTGGTCCCATAATCGATTTGTAACGGTCTCTTAAGCAAAGGCTTCTTTAAAACACAATTTTACATACCTGATGAAAGTTTGCCAGGATTTTGTGAGAAATGTCAATGCCAATTTGACCAAAAAACAATAATAAGAACATTTTATGGCAGTAAATTATCTATCTACTTCTAGAATATTGAGTTTTTGAGCATTTCTGAATATGATAGTATGATACTATATGATATTATTATTTTATAAAATAGTTCTTATATTGCATTTAAATTACATAAAAAATTGCTACTTTGACAACTATTACTAAGAAGGGGGCCTTGTTGTTAACCCCTCGGTCGACCTCGCTCATGGAGGCTCTCCAAAACTGAAGAATGTTCGCAGCGTCGCTGTAGGCCTACCAAAGTATTTGAGTATGTATTTTAACCCCGTTGAGCTTGTATTCTCCAGTCAATGTGTCTTATTTAGATCCAGCTATGCAATATATGTCTCTTTTTGATTATTTTCCTCCCTTATGGGAAGATTGACTTGGAATTACCTGTTAAGTAGGTAGGTATTCATTGGATCCTGTAAGGAAGTATCTTGCTAGTTTCATCCTGTGTGTATCTTTTCCCAAATGGTGGGCCTCAACAGCATAGTCGGATCAATCAATAGTAGGACATGGGGTTACAATCGATCCGGGGCCTACTTAAGGAAATCAAAAACAGCTAAAACTTTTTCAAATGTAATTTACTAGTTTCAACTTAAATATTGATTTTACGAGGATATATTGAAAAATTCTTAGCCTACTATAGAACCAAACAAAATTTCAATGTGAAAATATTTTATTACTCAACATATTCTCCTCTTAATTCGATACATTTATTACAGCGAACCTGCAACATCTCTAGACCTTTCACAAAAAAAAATGTTTCTTCTTGCTCTGCAAACCAGAACTCCACAGCTTTTATTACCTCCTCGGTAACATTTTCTATATCAATTGGAATCCAAACAATAATGTAATTTTCGAGCTCATTTAACTTCGTTGTAGATTAAACTAGAAGCCTCTATTTCTAGTAATCAATCAATCATTGTAAAAATAGAGAATATTTCAAATTTCATTCAATTTGAATCAGTAGTTTAAGAATATACGAGTAACAAGTGAAAGTTCTTAATTTTTTCACTCACTAATTGACCAAATCAAAACTCAAGCATTTCTAGTAGACATAGACAAGCTGCAAATTTGGAATACAATTAGTGTTTAGTATATAAAACACGTAAAAACTGAAATATTTTTCAATTTCAGTCCAGTAGATTTAATAGGCCGGTACGACTATAGATATAGTGAAATCAATGAATGGGAGAGAGATAGCGTGATGTCACAGTGACGCAGCATAATGTAGGGTCTCGTGACGTCATAGAAGGCCTATTACATCTAGTTTTTTTTAGTTTTTTAGATACACAACTGCATAAATATTTTTATAGTTCCATATGATATGATATATAAAAAATAAAATAAATGATTAAAGATTAATGGTTCTATCGGTATAGTGCACAAAGTAGAGGTTGATCCGAAAAATATACTTTACATGTTTACGAGTTCGGTCCGGTTTAAACTAAATTTGATATTAATAATAGAACTTATGTTTACCGCGAAGAATTTCCCTTATGTATATCATATGCTATGATATACGCTATATATGCTATGACTATTACTATACACAAAAGTTAGGGCCTAAAGCCGCGTTTACACCGGAGTTAATAACACGAGTTTTTAACAAAAAGTTATTAACTTAGCTGAATCGCCAAAAAATTTCTCTTAACAAAAGTTAATAACTCGTGTTTTCAACAGAAAATTCCATGTTATTAACAAGATTTATGTTATCCATCCAGAGTCGGTAAAGATCAAAGGAAATGTGTTATGTTTTAAACAAATGTTAATAACAAAAGTTAATGGCCTCTTTTAGCGCGTTAACTTTTGTTAACAACAGGTTCCTCTCTTCCCCGCAACCCCCTCGCCCGGCATCCTGCTACACAGAGCGCGCCAGTGGCCCCTCAACAAATTACTGCAGCAGACGAAACACGTGGAGACAGAGAGGTTAGTTTGTGTGTTTTGCTGTTTTGTTGACGTGAAGTATTTTTTTTTATTTTAATGATGGAAAGTGAATGGAATCAGGAGCAAGTGATTAATTTGATAGATCTGTATCGAGAGCGCCCAGTGTTGTGGGACCCAAGCAATGCTGACTTCAAAGACAGAAACTTAAAAAACTATGCTTGGACAGAAAGTTGAAGTTAAGAACAAGATGACAAAAGTGATAGGACAATTTCAACGAGAGAGCAAGAAACAAAAAAGTGGGTCTGGAACCAACGCAAAAGTAAAGTGGTTTGGTTACGAACATCTATTGTTTTTGAGGAACAAAACCGTGCCCAGACCAATGAGCGAAGTGGGCTTGGAGAGAAACGAGGTTAGTAAAATAACACAAATAATTATCTTATAAGAAATATATATAATTCAAAGCTATACAACAAGACACACTTTTCTGTACATTTTGACTATATGCATTGTAATATTGTTAAATAGATGTAAAAACTATAAGAATTGTTTCATAAAAATGTATTATAATTAACGTTAACGTGTTGATTTTCACTTATGGTAGTGAGTGACATATGCCCCATGGCCTTTTAGTACGTCTTTTGCCAAGGCACTGAACCCTCAGGCTCAGGGCTGTTAAGATACGCACAAAATTCATTCCTTACTAGTTTTGCGATGTCAGATGGTTTTTTCGGTATTTTCTTTAATCTAAGTAGATTTTCTGATGGCAAACCAACAATTCGCCACTGTCCAGGAATTAGTTGTCCTGTTGAAGGGTCCTCTTGATCAAACGTGCCTGAAGGGGTGTATGTTCCGTTTGACGACTTGCTTCGTCTCAGGAAGTTGTGTAGATGGATACAAGCCAACACAACCTTTTGTGCACGATCAGGTTCGAGCAACAAAGGTTTTCTTAGTACCCTGAACACGACTGATATAATTCCGAACGCATTTTCCACCACTCTTCTACACCGACAGTGTCGATAGTTAAATACCCGTTTTTCACTACCTTTCTCATGCAGCCCAGGATATGTTTTCATAATGGTTGGTTTTAATGGAAATGCGTCATCCGCGACGATAACGTATGGGACGGGTAGGCTTCTTCCCGGTAAAGGGGTCGCGTTAGGTAGATTGATTGTATTGCTTTCCAAGAACTCGTTCAACGCACTGTTTGCCAACAGACACGTAGGAGAAGCAATAATTAGCATCGACCAAAGCTAGCAGGACTATACTGAAGAATCCTTTGTAGTTAAAGTAATCACTTCCTGTATGTATTGGAGCTTGGAGCATTACATGCTTGCCGTCCATGGCGCCAACGCAGTGAGGAAAGTTCCAGAGTCGGAGATATTCTTTTGCATGGTGTAGCCATTCCTCAGGCGTGGATGGTACCTGAAAAAGACATCTTAAATTAATGGATTATTTTTAATATTAAAAAAATTTATTTGTTAATATATTATATTAAAATAATTTATTTTTTCAATGTGAAGATGAAGAAGAGGACAATCGGGAAACAGAAGATGAGGAAACAGAAATCACCCCAGCCCCGCCTCCACAAGTCGGCGCCGCACAAGCCCTAGCAGCTAAGCATGCTATGGCACCACCCCAAGCTCCGAAAGCAACCCAACCAAAAAGACGGAAAACAAACCAAATGATGGCTGAGGTGACATATGGTGTTATGAATCGGCTTGAGAAGAAGATCGGAGAAAGAGATCACTGTGAGGTAGGAATATTGACGTTATAGTTATAAAATAGTCCCTTTTTTACAGGTATTCGGGGAGAACGTAGCTTGCCAGCTTCGTCAAATAAAAGACCGTCGTTTGCAAATGGTTGCGAAACATCGAATTAATCAAATTTTGTTTGAAATTGGTATGTCTGAGTTCCAACCGTCGGATGCAACTTCTAGCCCTGGAAGTTTGCTAGAAGCAACAAACAGCCCCACGCCAAGTATGAATTCATCCGTGAGCCCGCATGACGCGGACCCTGAAAGTACTCAGCTCCATGCAACGAACATTTCCACTACAAGCGATTTCTGTAACATGCTTAACTTTACCCAACTGTAACTAATTGATTGTAACGTTTCTTTCTATTTAAATACATTTTTTACATGTAATTATGAATGTTGTACACTTTTTTTATGTTAACCTAAATATGAAATAACAATAATTTTGGGTTGTTTAATGCAAATAAGTAGTACCATGTAGTACTCATTATCAGCAAATTAGCAAGTTATTAGTAAGTGCGCATTGTGACACCTATAGGTGAGTAAACTAACTAGGTCGGTAAAAAAGTTTCCGCGTTATTCATAACATTATTCATAATGACGGTTTTGAAAATTATGTTTTTGCATGTTTCAAACTATTATGCAAAACGACAGTTTGATGCATTATGCAAAGTGACAGTACTTTCATTTTCATATTCTGGTATGTAATTACTTACCTTTACATTTTCTTTGAAGCAATCAATCAAACCATCTAGTATTTGTGGAACCATCAATGAAATTGTAGATTTTGATATTTTAAATAAATATCCTAAACTTGAAAACGAGTCCCCTGTAGCTAAAAACCGCAAAGTGACCGCAAGTATTTCTTTCACTGGAATGGCTTTTCTGTAGTTGGTGTCCTTTTTCCCAATTCTGTGCCCCAATTGTCCGATCAACCACTCAACATCACAGCTGGTCATGCGGAGGAAATTCTTGATGCTTCCGTCGCACCTTAGCTCGCCTGAAATAGGGTCACGATCGTCTTCTTGCAGATCATTCAACATATCACTCCCACTGTACACAGTCCTTGCTCTGAGGGACGGTTTCACCCAGTATCTCCTACGTCTCCTTTGAGTAGCGGTAGCCAAAACAACGCACGCAACTGCAGCGAGAAACACGTCATCCTCTCGCACCATTGTCTCACCTAGAACTGCTGGCTGTGCATGAGCGTTGATAATGGCGGAGTTTTTAACTTTTGTTGATAAAAAAACTAGCAGCCAAAAGAAAATGTTATTAACATATGTTAATGACTTTTGTTATTAACATCAGTTAATAACAAAAATGTTAAAAACTTGTGTTATTAACTCCGGTGTAAACGCGGCTTAAGTCACAATAATGCGCTGATGGATATCAGTTCTGCAGTATTCACATCAGTTAATTCATCATTAATTAATTAATGTCGACTTTAAAAGTATTAAAGTGCAGGAATCATTAATTGGTGAATAAAATAGAATAAGAAGCATTTACCGTCCAGATTTATCAAAAATTATCAAAGCCTCCGAGAAAAACCCCGAAACGGGAGTGGGCTCTGAAAAACGAGAAACACTGTAGCTGAGGCTAAATAAGTAGTACCGGAAAATAAAAACTCTAAGAAGAGAATGGGCTTTAAGAAAATTCGTTGTTGGTATTCAAGAAGTAGAGGGAGGTTAGATGCAATCAAAAAAAATTGTGAATAACAAAGTCCCACTACTCAGTTTTAGAGTAACAAAATTTAACTCACAAGCATCAAGTATTATAGTAAATAAGTTTATGAACCAAATTGTTTGTTATAAACCAAATCATTTCTTCGATAACATTTTACTTGTTACAATAATTTAAATATATTGTTTTTGAAATCAACAAGTGATATGGATTTGAATCCAAATAATAATTTCAAAATAATTTAAAACTAGACTTATGTCTGTAAATTGTTTTTTTGAATAAACTGAAACTTCTTCAGAAAGTACTTTCAAGATTATTTTTACATTTCAAATCGCAGTATTTTTTGTAAAGTTAAGAGATTAAAATTTTATTTTTAGAATTATAACATGATTTTAAGCAAAATAGTTATCTACTTCAAAATAATTTATTAGAAATACTTTACTGCAGTGTATTGCTTCAAAACGTTTTTACCAATTTCAGTTTTCTTCTATTTTATTAGATTGAGACTCTTAGAAAAATAAAATAAATTATATTTAAAACCAAATAATAAAACACATATTGCTTGTAAAAAAATCTGTAATTAAATAAATCAGACTTGAATTATCGTTTCAAAAAAACATAGAAAATGGAAATATAAAAAAGGAAATTTAGCTTTTTTGTTGTAAATCAAAGTCAAGTTCAGAGTGTAGCTTTTTAATATTCTTCAGCGCCTTCTCCCTCTCCTTCTCCGGAGTCCATACCAACTTCTTCATAATCTTTTTCAAGTGCAGCCAAATCTTCACGAGCTTCTGAAAATTCACCTTCTTCCATACCCTCACCAACGTACCAGTGGACAAAAGCTCTCTTGGCATACATAAGATCGAATTTGTGGTCCAATCTTGCCCAAGCTTCAGCAATAGCAGTGGTATTGGACAACATGCACACAGCACGTTGTACTTTAGCCAAATCACCTCCTGGCACGACAGTAGGTGGTTGGTAGTTGATACCTACTTTGAAACCAGTAGGACACCAATCGACGAATTGGATGGTACGTTTCGTCTTGATAGTAGCAATAGCAGCATTAACATCCTTTGGTACTACATCACCTCTGTATAACATACAACAAGCCATATATTTACCATGTCTTGGATCACATTTAACCATTTGATTAGCTGGTTCAAAACAGGCGTTGGTAATTTCAGCTACAGAAAGTTGTTCATGGTAGGCTTTTTCCGCAGAGATGACTGGGGCATATGTTACCAGAGGGAAATGGATACGAGGGTAAGGAACCAAGTTAGTTTGGAATTCTGTCAAATCGACGTTAAGGGCACCATCAAATCTCAAAGAAGCAGTGATTGAAGAGACAATTTGACCAATCAATCTGTTCAAGTTGGTGTAAGTGGGGCGCTCGATGTCCAAGTTACGTCTGCAGATGTCGTAGATTGCTTCATTGTCAACCATAAAGGCACAGTCAGAATGTTCAAGAGTGGTGTGGGTGGTCAAGATGGAGTTGTAGGGTTCCACTACTGCAGTTGATACTTGTGGTGCTGGGTAAATTGCAAATTCTAGTTTTGATTTTTTGCCATAGTCCACAGATAAACGTTCCATCAACAAAGATGTGAATCCAGAACCAGTACCCCCACCAAACGAGTGGAAGATCAAGAATCCTTGGAGTCCAGTACATTGATCGGCCAATTTACGTATTCTGTCCAAAACCAAATCAACTATTTCTTTACCAATTGTATAGTGACCTCTAGCATAATTGTTGGCAGCATCTTCTTTACCAGTGATGAGTTGTTCTGGATGGAACAATTGGCGGTATGTGCCAGTACGTACTTCATCCACTACTGTTGGTTCCAAATCTACGAAAACAGCTCTTGGAACATGTTTGCCGGCACCAGTTTCACTGAAGAAAGTGTTGAAACTGTCATCGCCTCCTCCAACAGTTTTGTCTGATGGCATCTGACCATCAGGTTGAATACCATGTTCCAGGCAGTACAATTCCCAACAGGCATTTCCAATTTGGACTCCAGCTTGGCCAACATGGACTGAGATACATTCACGCTGAAATAAAAAAATCATATAAGTCTAGAATGATGTAGATATATAAAGTTTGAGGATGTTATCAAAAGGCAATACAAAAAACATGGTTTGAAAATTCTATTGGAAAAAGTTTATACAGAAAATTCAACAAAACAGATTATTGAAGAAGTGGATCATATGCGGCCATACCAACCATTTCAAACGAAATCAGTAAAAAGCTAATTTGGAATTACATCAAGTTCTATTCCCATTTACAGCATCATTTGCAAGTTAAAAGTTTGCCATTGTTTACACATATTGTAAAAGAGCAACAGTACCTTGATCATCAAAAAAATTAATACCTATTCTCAAAAACCCTCTTCCTTCAAGTATCTGCTAAACAGTTTTGATAACGCAGTTAATATTTTTAAATATATAATTAATTTAGGTAGTTTTGAATAGTACTTGGGGTGTTAAAAAGTTTTTGATAATTTGGGGAAATTATTTTTAAAAACGTTTTTTCAGATTTTTCTATGCAAAAAGCTATTGTAAAAATTTGATAGATATAACGTTTTTGTAATAACCCTCACCCACCCACCTTTTGAAACTACCCTGCATTTATATCGGAGGCGATAAGCGATAAAATTATATCAATTATTTCAATGTCTCATTACTCCCAACTCATAAATTCTATCATAACTATTTAGTAGACAAAAATTTTCACCCACACACAAATCTCACCTTTTGAAGATGTTCTATATCCCTTATATTATAGAAGAGTACACGTACAAAATAACAGTAGCAAAAAATTATTCTTAATAAAAGATAAAAAGTTGACAAACAGATATAGTTATCTTTTCACCACACAATTTTATGTAAATTTTGCACAATAGGTGTAATCTATTTGAGCTAATTATCGAACTTATTTTAGAGATGATAGAATATGAATAACTCTAGACGTCATTCAGACACATGCAAAACTAGAAAGAAAATTTAGCGTCTTTTGTTAAGTTTTGTCAAGCTCCTCGATAGAAAAACGCCGTAAGGCGTGCTCAGCATTGGTACATATTTTTTCAATGAAAATTTTATATAAAAAAATTTGATGAATTGAAGCCCTAGAACCGGAAGCAAAGTCTGCAATTGACGTTCATGAAGGAATTTGTAAAACAAAATCGTTAAGCGAAATGCCGGCATACAAAATGGCGTAGCCACGTCATGCTTGGTTGTAACCTTTTATTGATTAAAAAGGTTACTTCGAATGAAAAATTTATTTCAAAATGAAAAATTATATAATAAATTCAAATAATTTATGTAAAGACTTACCATTTTGAGGAAGTTATATGTTTTTCACCACAAATGAAATAAAATTCAACAGACGTTCAGATGAGCTAGTAATGCAGCTTTCCAAACGAACTTGAGAAAATTTCAGTTACAGTTGCTATTTATACGACAACTGACGTCACTAGCCAACGCAGTGCCAACGCCTAATTCTCGTTGCTTTGATTGGTCAGGAGTTGTCATGTGAACGTAACGGATAAAAGGGTCGTTATTTTCTATCCTTCTTTGATTCCAAACGTGAATATTAAAGATTGTGTCTAAGATGACGCGGTACAACAGAACTAGAAGATAAATTTAGAAATTGTCTAAATTTTTATAGTAGAACATCTTATTACTTACAATATATCGAAAAAAGAGTATACATGGAAGTAGAAAATAACTTGATTACACAGTAATTTGTAATTTGGTTTTTTTATATATATTTTCGCTAAAAGAACCGCACTTGAAATAAATTGGCTCATTGCTGCTAAATTTATTAACTAAGAAACTGATAAAAACTGAAAAAAGCTTTTTAAGATAACATCCCCTAAATATTTCCTGGTTATGTTATACTAAATTTCTTTCCAAATTAGTATATTTGTGTAAAACTGGAAAAACCGAGTTCTGAAGTTTCCTTTAAAATTATCAATCAATTTTATGTCATTATAATGCTACTACAGGCTAATAGAAGATCTTACAGATGTATAAATATTTTACTAACTATCCGTCAATTGTCGCCGTAGCCATACTCATAATTTATTGAATTTCAATTTCCTCTAGAGTCCGCAATGAATCATCGCAGCTGTGATAGGATATAGGAATATCAAATAATTTAAAATAAATCAACCAATTTTCAATGTCTTAAAAAACAAAACTTGAGAAAACATTGACAATAATGTTTGGTTTTCAGACAAAATCATTGCTTTGATAAATTCCACAAGGTTTTTGACCACGATGTTTATTCTTGCGTGACTAAAGAAGCCCCTGTGTGTTTATTTATAGAATTTTATAATAGAACAGGCTGCAACTATCACCGTAGAAAAGCTTTCTCTTCAATATTATATACCGTTATTATCACTCATAATACCGGTAAAATTGTGTATAACCTTTATTAATTGATTTTAATTTTAAAGCATATCTAAGTATTTTATGTTCCAAATGAACACACGTTTCTAGTTCACTTAACTAGATAACTAGATATACCATTTATTCCTAATTAAAGAATGCAATCTACTAGATATTTGAATACCTACCAATAGAATTACCATTATGGGTATCTTCTATTATTCAACTCATACTGCAAGTAGGTATTGTTAGTTCTTATATTGTTCTTTTCATCCACAGTTTGAGGCTTAAAAAAATTTTTTTTCATTATAGGTATCGATTTGTATAAATAATAATCTCTAGATAAAAGTAATTCAATTAAATCAATCCGATCAAAATATAATGTAAATGTAGAGTGGGAAAAGGACTAAAGTTTAGGCACATTATATAGTGACAACGTGTTTTATAAATTTTTACGATTTGTGGAATCCAAAACTATCTATATCTGATAATAGTTTGAGATCCGTTAATACAGATCAACAACTTGAAAATATGTGTTTATCGTAGCAATGTATGTGAAGGTGCTATGATAACGTAATAATTTTCCTTAAATGTTCCGTTCTGTAAAATGTATAAATACGGTTATGAATAAACTAAATTGTTCTGGTGGAGGAGCACAATAAAGTCACATTATAATGTTTATTGTAAATAAGTTCGGCTTGACAATTTCCTTTTAGATTGCTTCGTTCTGTGAGGTACACCAAAGTTGTTATAAAATATATATATAAGGTTACAACTGATATCACCGCCTTATATGGATAAACTTGTCATGTAAAAGTGAGGTCATCTTGTTAGTTAAGCAATTATATTTAAAATACAAACAAGGAGCAGCCTCCTCCTACCTTTTTAATAAACGTAAAGATTAACTTTAAGTAGGTTTACCAATTTCTCGGTTGGTGTACTTCATATATACATCATGGGAGTGTTTTTTGTCTTCTTGAATACTTATAATCATATGGTATTATTTAATTATTTTACAGTGTTATTAAATTATGTCAACTATTTGGTTCCATGAAAATATTGCTTGTGCAATCGGTCTATAGAATAAATAAGAAAATTCCTGTAATATACATAGGAAAAATAGGGGTATATGAATGGTAATTTTATCCGGCCCCTTATTAAACTTTAACAAATTCTTTAAAACTATAATTTTAATCTCAAACCTTGTTATTTGGAAAGTTTTACTTCATGTGTCAAGGGACACACAGTCACTATGTCTTTAGTAGGGTTCCGAGTCTATTTCCGATTACTTCAATTACATACAACCATAATATACTACAGACATGGATTGCTTGCTGTGTTATGGCCAGATAAGAGAGAAAGAGTATTCGTCGAAAAAATGCAAACTGTATGTACAAATCGTGCGTTTGATAGGGCCTATGAGTGAATTAAAAAAAAACAACCGATCAAGATTTAGAACTTGAAATTGGAAATACTTGGTGTTCGAAGTGAGAGTGAATGAGAATGAGAAAGAGACTATGGATGCTTAGTTCAGTACTTGTTAAACCAAATTAAGCCAGGAGACCAAACGCTGAAAAAACATTATATGCTTCAGTAAACTGAAATTCCCATCAGTAGCAGAAGATATTTTAGAAAGCATGATCAGGGAAGCGAATGTTGAAGTTAGTGACTTGCTCCACTACAAGGTGGTTTCAACGAGTAGAAAGTAGAAAGGAGAAGTATAAAATTACACGGGAATGCCGATGTTCTTTCAAGAAGATCTTGCAAGACTGATTGTATTTATTTTTTACCGGCCATAACACAAAGATATCGTGATGTACAACAAAATTGTAGACTAGCTCGTATGGAGTCAGAAAGTGATCGAGGATGAACAACTTAATGATAAAGACATCGGATCAGTTCTGGATTTAAAGGAAGTGGACAATGTCTCAAAAGGCAAAATATTTTTCCGTAAAATGTTGCTTTGGTATGTTACTGAGAACAATGCGATTCTTTGGCTGTGCATAATGGAATATTGGAGAGTATATGAGAGAGCATAGATTGTGCTTATATCAGGAGGAAGAGTTGCGCTCCAGGAGAATCATGGTAGTACTATTGAAGTGCACTTTAGAGTGAGTAAAAATATTGAAAAATTGAAGAAAATATTCTATTTTGTTGGATACAACGATGATGTAGCAGATTGGTGTCCTAGATATATCGAGTGCTCATTCAGTAAGGTACCCAGAACTTGATCACGGCCAACCATGAGGCAGTAAAATGTGGGCTACCTTTCGAAGTGGTAGAGATTTATATGGCAGGATTTTTTCTACGAATGAGGAGAGATGATGGTTATATCTTGAAGGGGTCTCTTCAGTGAATAATTGGAAATGTACGCACCTCTCAATCAGGAGACAATAACAGTGAGCGTAGTCTTTGTGGAGAACATGTTTAGTCGATTCGGTGTATCTTTGGAACTACACTCCGATTAAGGGAGGAATTTTGAGACTCAAATGATCGAGAGTGACAATTTTATCGACGAAGTCTTATCCGAGAAACGTTACAATATATTGAAAATGATAAGCGAACATTTTTAATGTAAAATAAGATATTTCACAGCATTATATAATAGATTTTGCTCATCACTGTTCTGTTATAAATTATATTAAAATTGGTAGTTTCCGCTGTGTTTCTTATATCATCTATCAAAAATATCGAGAGAACAGTGTATTCTATAACTAACTAAGATGGATATTATTCACAACGATTCAAATGAAGACGCGGGCCTCAGGTTCTCATTTTTCTTATGATTTCTCGAATAATTAATTAAACATTTCGATTACAACAAAAACATTTGGATAAAACGTATATTATAAATACACGACAAATAGGAGCCTATAATTGAAAATTTACTTTTTGATGAAATTGCTTGGTACACTAGTGCAGTGAGTTATATTTACTTCGGATGGTATTGACTCTTGTACAAAATTGAATTAAAAGTTCTTGGATCCTCATCTTTCGGAGTATTTCATTTGCAGTATTTAATTTATTTGTCATATATAGGTAATCATCCACGTAGTCTTCCACTCCACCTACGGAAGTTACGTCTTGTGTATTATCTATTTGTTTTTTCATATATCAATATTTATTAATACGAATTTTTCGTATGGTATTGGCACAAAGTTGGACGAAAGTCAGCATATATCTTGTATATTTTCCAAACATTATAAGTCACAGTAAATTATCTAATAGTTTTTCTTTTAGTGTTGAGTATGGTATCTAATTAGGAGAGCCGATTCAACGTCATGAATGTATTACTATTCCAAGGAGTGAATTTTATTACTACGACAAGCACCCATTATCCCATTATCAATGCAACCAAAAAACTTCTTTGATGAAGTGCAAAATTCAATATTTTTTCGTAATATGTATTTGTTACAAAAGTTGCATATGAGACGCACTTGCGACTATTTTTAGTCGAATTTTTCAAGGAAAAATTAGACTATTACGGTAGGCATGACTAGAAGAAAAATGGGGGGCACATCATTTTTCCCATGTTTTGAGACCTACTGAACACGATTATGATGGTTTCTCGAATGTCTGTAGTTTATATATATATAAAAATATCTGTTTAAGCTACAATTCTTATTTTCGTCTCTCGAGCAATTGCTATGGGTCCGATTTGGTTCAAATTAGCATACATGGCTTTTTTGGCGGCGGATTGATGTTATTAGAGTTTGGTTGAAAACAAATGAATATTTCGAGGGGTTGCAGTGCAAAAAAAGTGGTTTTTGACCTTTGCTCACCTCTGCAGGTCAAACGAAAAGCGACTGAAAAATGAAATTTCACATGTAGGTTCAATTAGTTGCGAGATGATTTCCTGTCTAAAGTCGAAACTTTCTATCTCCACCCCTCTCCATTTTATGGTCATTTTTGTTATATTTTCTTATTTTTTGGCCAGAAAAAGTTTAACTAGAGGGTTCGAACTTCGCGTGCAAGTAGGGGTGATGTTGAAAAATTGTCTTTCTCAAGTTCAAAGTTTTCTTCTTCAGTTCTTCTAGCACAAAACGCCCGAAATCATTTTGATCGTTGTAATTGTTGAACTGGACCTCCTCCTATTTAATGAATAATACGAGTATGATCGTTGCTAGGGTGATTTTTTTTACTTCCCATTTTCGAAATTTCTTGTCTTTATGACAATTTTTTCTTTGTTGTCAATTGGAATTGAACAAGAGGATTCGAGACCACCAGGTCTATTGAAATTATGAATTTTCATTCGAGAGAGAGAGTTAACTTGTGAAATGAAAAGTTAGTGAGCAAATTTTCCACATAAAGAAATAAAATTGAGAATTGATATCATTTCCAAGAAATTCATTTTATGGAAATATTCGTTTGTGTATTAGTTAAATTCTTCATTCGACGAAAAATTCGACTTTCGTGATGGAGCTCTGCTGCTCACGGCTTTTTTCTATATTAGTTTCATTATTAAATCTTAACATGCTCTTTAACATTGACTATAGCTTCCACTAACCTAATCTAATCACAATGACGAAGATTTATGGTCTTTGGAAAGTTTTTGTAAAAAAGGCCAAGAGAAAGTTTTCATACAAAAAGTTACTTTATAAATATTCCTCCATGAAAGCCGTATATGGTTTATTGTTGGGTTTCCTTCATTTTTCGGATAATAAATGGAAAAATATTGCTTTTACAATTCTCACTTTCACTGCTATATGAATTCATTCTGAAAAGAAATTATACTAACTTATAATGCAAGATATAAGCAATTAATATTTGACGTTTTAATTTTGACTTTTTTAGCGGTTGATATGCGTCGTGAGATTTTCTGTGTGCAAGGTAATCTCATTCAGACGATCGTGCAGGGCCAGTGAATTCCAAAAATACGAAGAATGTTATTGGCCTTGGATTCCGAAATGCAACCCCATGTGTGTAGAATTAAAATCATTCTTCAATCAATATCTAATAGGAATGTATATATTATTCCATAGACGTGATGAAAAGAATTTAAATGAAATTTTATGAATACTTCAACTTGGTAGCACATCTATAATATTGTTAAATAGTTCTCTAAAAACAAATATTAACATTTAGATTTTTTTATAGCTCGTTACTTATATTGTTTCGATTGTTGGCGTTCTTTATTTATCAGAGTTTGAACGAAGATAAAATTAAAAACCGATAGCGTTAATTAGCTAACTTTTTTTCCAAAAATCGTTGTGAATTCTGCTATATTATGAAACCGCGATAAAATCATTATGATATTATTTAACCTTGACCTTGTCTATTTCGTGTCATTCAAATATAATGTCGTCGTGTATACTGAATTTATTTTGAATAGCCGTGTAATATTTATTTATAGAAAATGAAATTAATATATTTTTTTCAAATAGAATTTTTTATAGATTACAAATTTCATTGAAAAACTTACTGACTTTTGATATCATCTTAAGGAGGATTCATATGCACCGGATCTAGAAAGAAAGCACAGGAACGTACCCTAACAATGAACTTTTGGTTGATCTCCGCGTCCGTGTTAATTCAAACGTTAATTTGTGATTCTAAACCAATCAAATTAGTTATTTCGTTGTCTTTAATAGTTCTCTACTTTCTTAGTACCGACAAAAAAAGAAATACACTAGATTTCGTGTATAACGACAAATAAGAGACAAATTTAATTTCGACGTTACAGGCAAAGGTAAATAAATATAGTCATATACACGGTTTGTAGTCATTTATTGATAAACATATGTTTTTCACACTGTCTCTTCTCGGAATATTTGTAACTGAACCATTTTAACTTTGAAACTTTCATACTTACTTACCTAATAACTATAAACCAATACAATGTAAACAACGTCGTTATAGCCAAATAGTATCTACAAGTAATTCCACTGTATTTATTGATGATAAAATTGAAGAAAAAATACCTTTTTTGAAAACGAGCTTTTAATATTTGTTAATAAAATGAACTAAAAAGTTGAAAATAAACTATCTCTAATAAGTTCATAATTATATATTTTATTGTCAGCTTTTTAGTATTTTTTATTCGAGATTTACTATTTTTTCTAATCGTTGCCGCTTGTGGACATCGCTTTTATTAGAAACCTTCTCCTGTCGTTTCAATTTAGCCTTCTCTAAACGTTGTTTTCTTTGTGTAATAGTTTCTTTTGTGTTCATGTTGTACTCACAGTCCATCCCTCCAGAGGTCCACTCTAGACGGATAAAGGCTTCAGTACAACAGGACTCAACCTGGTACCCTGAGGCACAACGTTAGTGATATGAAATGTTTATATACCCTCATACGAACTTTTTTTCCAAATTTGTTGGGGTTGTGTCATTCATTTAATTACGGATTTCCTATAGCCACCTTCCCTATCATAAGTTCCTGGTTACTATCGAGTAACAAAGTAATCGACAAGACGGATCAAATGACCCCAAAGTCGATTGGTTTACGTGGTTTTTTAATTACGGAGTTTCTATGCCCATCTTTCCCATGATCAGATCAGCTCGATGTCACAATAATGTTGCATTGTCATCCGATTTATACATGCATGCAAAATTTCAGCACAATCGGAGTGGGTCAAATTTAACTTGCAAGATTCGATTACACACAGCGACAAAGGTGAAACTAAATAAAAGCGTGTGATGGTGAGTTGAGGCGAAATCAATTTAATGTATTTAGAAGAACAATCTTCTATTTTGAAGAATTTTACTGGTCTATTTGTCTCAGGGCCAGTCCTTACGACTCCTTAACCATTGTTTTAATGTTGCGAAAACCTAACCATAATAGAAATCTGATTGTAGAAAAAGTATTATTTTTTTTATTGTTAAGTTTAAGCAATTAGCTCATCAATTATCAATAATTGTACAATAAATATTATATTTAATCAGTATTGCATATGTCTAATTAAGAAAAAGTAAATATATTTCGTGATCCAATCTTGTATAGGCGTCTTTAATTTATTTTAAAACTTGTAATTATTCTTTTTTATCAATTATAAAACGGTGTTTTATCATAAATATACCTTAGAAAAAAATTGTCTACAAAAAACCTATTGATATATTTTTCCCACGAGTCACTGTTTCAGAGATATAATGATTCAAAAAGTTTCCACGCCCCTTATGAAGTAGTGTACTTAGCGCGTTTTTTAACATAGTTCCCGAGTAGGCCTATTCCACGGGTCTGTTTGAAAATTGTGAAATTTAATCGTCCCAGTCATAACTTGCAAATTCTGCTTATCATTCTGAGTGCATGTCAATTGCGTCAATAGCGATGTATCGCATGTCGCCTCGTAGGAGTCAAAGGATCCTCCACTGCTAGTGATTCAATATCAGAGCACCACCGTCCAGAATACAAAATGGTTTGACTTATTTGCAACCACATTTTACAATTACGAAACAATTACTTTTTTATTTTTAACGAAACTTCCATATCGATACTTTTCTAAGTAAGTAGTTTTTTTTGAAGCTCCGTACATAGAAAGAAGAATGCGAATGCCTTTGGTAAGAATTTCTTGTCGAGTTGAATGATTGTTTTTAAAAATTTCAGCACATTGAACTAATTCTTTGAAATTTAGATGTCGTGTCACGGCCAGTTATTGCGTGTAAAAATATGATATTGACCCTTTGCAAAAGTAGATAAACTTTTTGATGTTGAGTTTTTCCTGGTTTTAAGGAGAAAATAGTTTTTTCAGTTTTAGTTCGAGCAGTATAAATCTACTTATTCTCAACAGTTACAATGACGGATAGAAAAATATTTTACCATACTACAACTCTAGATATACGTGGCGATCTCATATCATGCATATTATGATGATTACAAATTTTTGAATCGTTATATCTCAGAAGCGGTGACTCGTAGGAAAAAAGGATTGATATTTAAAAGTTTTTTGTAGATAATGTTATGATCTACAATTTTTGTTTGAGGTATTTTCAAGATAAAATCTAAAACCTTTTTTTTTGATAATGACGAAAATCTCATTATTTTACCTTTGAACTTGAATAAAATTTATTCCATACCCGAGAATGATGAGGAACTTCCAAATTTTATTTTGTATGTAGCTTCACTCTTATTTTTTGGTCCAATTTGACCGGACTATTGAGCTTAAGTAAAATACTTGTTACCAACTTCTTCATCATAACACCTCCTCTCATGTTGGGATAACTACCACGGATGGGGATAAATTTAAAGTAATTGGTAAAAACCGGATTAAAATTTAGAGGTAAATCTAATTCTTTTATAATGAGTAGTTAGCCTGTAGATTAGAAAATGGTCGACCCGGACGCAACTAAAGTCTAATTATCGAAAAAAGTAGTGAACCAAAACAATGATCAGTGCATGATCATCACATGAGCATCCCGGGCGAAACGGGGCGCGGCATCGTTATTGGTCCAAATCAGAGGCTCCGTTATATACCACAAATGAAAAGTCGGGGGCCAGTGTCGAATTGCTCTAAAAGCCGCTACATCAGGTGTAGTACAGAGACGGCATCGTATTTTTATATTGCAGTGAGATTGTCTGTATGTGTCAGTGCCTTAATTTTGGATACAGCTGGTGAAGTTTTGACTTTAGCTATGCCCCGGCTAAGAAAAGAGCTAAAAAGCTTCATTTTAATGCTAGCGAAAAACAAATGATAGTGAATATTTATAAAAATGAAATGCTAGAAAATGATGACAAAATTGTTAATGACGTTATTTAGGTACGAAACGGCAAATATTTCGAGAGTATCTTCTTTAAGTGTCTAACGATTATTTCGTGAGTACAGAGCTAATCATTCAGTAGCCGCCCGAACAAAGTATCCATCAAGAAAAAAAATTAATAACTCAATTGATGATTTCGACAGGAGCGCCATCAAAAGAATTGTGTACAATTTTTTCTTTCAAAATGCACAACCCACAGTGTACAAATTTCTGAGAGTAGTTAACAAAGATAACGGCTTGTCGGATTTCAAAAGATCAACATTTTATAATTTATTAAAAGAAATGAGATTTCAATACAAAAAACGAGGAACAGTTTATTATTAGAAAAATCAGGAATAATTGTGTGATGGTGAGAATACCTTAGAAAAATTGAAAAATTTCGTGAAGAAAAAAGAAAAATTGACTACCTGGATGAAGCATGGGTAAACGATGGGCATACTAACGATAAGGTTTGGGTGGACTCTTCCATATAATCCTCAAGGCAAGCATTCTTTGAAGGACTTTCCACCGGATTAAAAAGCCCATCAAGTAAGTAATATTTCGAAAAACTATTTAATAAGCTTTTATTTAGTGTTAGATTGCGGGACGCAACTAGTGTGCAGCGAAATTTTCA
Source organism: Diorhabda carinulata (assembly GCF_026250575.1). NCBI lineage: Eukaryota > Metazoa > Arthropoda > Insecta > Coleoptera > Chrysomelidae > Diorhabda > Diorhabda carinulata. Next base: position 42,023,250 of record NC_079472.1, read on the forward strand.
GAAAACTATGGAATATATTAATCATAAAAGAGCAAATGGATACAAACTTGTATATTTTATTTTTTTTAATTCATGTATTTACTAATCTAAGGAATATTTGAATGTCAATTCATGTAAAAAAAACCCAAATGTATAATAGAAACAAAAATTTATTAAAATATCAAAAAATATGTACAATAATTGTAATTTATACAAATCAAAAGTAATATATATAAAAAAAAAAATAAAAACGACAAAAGTATTGAATTTCCAAAAATTAAATAACACGGTAACTATTTACTGTTCATTGTAAACAATTGGATCCATTCCCATATTATGTGCGTAAAATGTTCACACTGAAATTATATAGTCAAGATTTTCATCTTTATCTTCGGAAGTTGATAATATAATACATTAAAAACTTTTTCAACAGCATTATGATTATAATTAGAACGTGGACTTTGAAACTAGAAGAAATTAATTTATATGTCATACATTATAAGTATTGATACAGGTCATCAATTAGATACGTATCTTTAATTTTAACTAATATATTTAACATTTCCTTAATCTTCAGACAATAAACCATCGATAAGATTGATAAAAAAGTTATGGTCAAAAAATTTACTATAAATATTATGCAATAATTACTAATAATCTAAGAGCCCTCATCAAAATTTTATCCCGAACAGTCAAAAGAATAGAATATTAGGACTTACCATTGCCAATAAGAAAATGTCCCCTAACTGGTCTGGCTTTCTTTCATTTATGAATATAGTCCCTCTATGATACATTTTCATAAACATAACTTCCCCGTTAGAGTAATACCTTAAAACCACGCTCAGAATTTAGTTTTAAGTGAATGAAAAAAATATAAATAAATGCTTAACTAAATCTTGTTCGGATATCTTGGCAAAACCTTTTTTTTTTCGATTTTACCGATCACCCAAAGTTTGAATATTCACATATACAAACAAATTTTTCTACTTAGTTCATACTTTTTTTTATAATATCTGATTTATTTCAAATTAAGCTGATAATATCAGCTTCCTTGTTTTCACTTTAATATGGTGGGTCAAATGGAATTATAATCTCAAGGTTCAGTTCATTTATTTTAACCCAAAACGCACTTACCAATACAAAAGTAAAATAAAAATAAATTTGCTTATCTCAACCACGATGTTAATTACTAATTAAAAAACTGGTCTCTGAGACCAGAAGTATTTTACATTACTTAGGTCAAATTTTTTACTCGAATACCCAGGTTTATTTCAGATTATGGTTCAATATTTGCATGTATTATATGCAATTTGAAACTACAAATTTGATGTCTTTGTATAGTTTTCTAAATAATTTATATACATGGGAATAGAAAACAAATCTTTCTGTAAATAACTTGTTCATTTTATTTTCATTTTTTTTTCAAAACAATTTTTATTACAGAATAAGTGACAGTCAAATGTGTTTTAACATTGGTATTAACTGAGTAAAAATTTTGTTAGTTCAAAAAGTCCTACTGCATTCCAGGCATATTGGCTGGTCTCATTTCATGCATTTATAATTTGTCTTCCTCTCCTTTGATGCTGGACACTTGGAGAAGGTTTTCCTTTTTTCTAGCTTGTCACTCGTTCTCAACATATGCTTGTACGGTAACCCTGATGTCACGTGGTAGATTTGGTATTTTCAACCGTCTGGTCATATGTGGTTTCATGAGCTGAATTGCTACGTCTCGTACGAATAGGTATCTAGTCACAAGAGGATAACCTCAGAACGACAGGTATAAGATGAATGAATTTATGCAACTTATATCTAACATTTCATAGAATATTGCGAGGGGCCATCTTCTGGTTGTTCGACTGGACAAATATATCGCACATTTCGCATCTAGCAAGTCCACCCCTGCTTTCGTTTTATTGTAGTAACAAACCGTTTCAGGTTTGTTTTCTCTGTCCCCTGTTGCAATACTGTGGTGTATTGATGACACCAATATTATATTATATTTTAGGCATAACAGAAAGCAAAGTTGTATTGCCTGCAAATCCATATAGGGTTCACCCTATATGGATTTTTCTGTTTGGAGATGGTAAGAATTCAGTAGGTACTTTCATATTTCTGTCTCTGTCTTAGGAGCCGTTTAGTGGTTGTGTTCTCCGCTCTAGTTTCTATTACACATGTCATGACCGGCCTTACGCAAGTTTTATATATTCTAATTTTACATTTTGTGCTCATGTATTTATTTCACCAAATTAAAACTCTAAGGTATCCTGATATTAATGCTGCCTTCGTTGTTTGTGCTTTTACTTCTTTCTTTAGATTTCTATCGCTTGTTATGTTTGTCCCTAGATATTTGAAGGACATCACTTGTTCTACACTCGAATCGTAGATCGCTAGTTTACATCTTTTCGGTTCTTTAGATATTGTCAGATTTTGTTTTTTTTTTGTGGATATTTGCATGTTGTACGTGTTCGCTATTTGTTGGAATTTATATAGGAGCTTCTGTAGGTTATCTTCGTCTTCCGAAATGATTACTGCGTCATCAGCATAGCATATTATTATTATCTCTTTGTCTCCCTATCAAACGCTTGGGTGAGATCAATGAAGCACATAAAGGCTGCCTTATTAAACTCTATGGCTTTTTTAGTTATTTGGCGCATATGTAAAATTTAATTTAATGTAAGATATATGTAAAAGTATGCATTTACCAAAATGGATACTTTTCAGGAAGAAATTGCTATTATTAATTCAATGATTATTTATCCCTAAATTTAAAAGTAATAACTTTGAAAGGTGTTGTGGGTTGAGGACTCAAAATAAAACACTTTAAGCATTTACAATGCCAAAGTTTAGATCTTTATCAAGGCTAAAAACCTATGGTACATTATAACTCAAACGTTGAGGAAGATAAACAAGTAATAAAAATTGTGAAATTAAAAGTAAAACGATAATCAGATAAGTTTCTTCAAATGACTTTTTGCTTGTTCTTCTATTTTACACAACAATGTTCTTAATTGTTTATGTTATATAGTTTGTTTAATTCTTTGTCTCATATTCAGTGTTACCTATTCAATTATATTCACATATATAGATTTTTATATTGTTACAATAAACTTATCCGATTATCGTTTTACTTCTAATTTCACAATTTTTATTACTTATTTATCTTTCTCAACATTTGAGTTATAATGGACCATATATTTTTAACCTTGATAAAGATCAAATGAAAGATTGAAATGTTGGCATTTCTAAAAAAACTCTTGAGCTGGTCACTCACGGTACTGCGGCGTCGTACAATTTCGTCGCATCCAACTAAATCGAATGCAATTGGATCGTGTGTGGCCCAGCATCCAACTAAATCGTACGATTTGACTGCATGCAGACAAGGCTGACTGCAGCACAGCAGTGTCGATTGGATGAACATTTTACGACGCGCTCTTGACACTAAGTAATTAAAAATGGCTTTTTCTTGGCTTAAATGTTTCTGAAGAAATGGTTTCAGTAAATTTTCTCTTAATGAAAAAGTGTCGTCTCTAATAAAAACATAGAGTAAAGTTCGGTCGCTGTGTTCTATTTATTCTGGCTTACGTATATTTAATCTTCTAGACAACAACTTTTCATAAAATTTAGTGGCTTTTAATACATACACCTCCATTCGAAATTTTTCCGTTAGTTCCAAAGTGACATAGAAGATTTCGTAATTGGCATTTGCTATGGCCAAAAGTACCATACTAAGGAATCCTTTATAAGTATAATAGTAAGAACCTGACTGAGGTGGTGGAGTCATTCGAACGTGTTTTCCGTCTATAGCACCAAGACAGAGGGGAAAGTTCCACATTTCTTTAAACGAGTTTGCAATCCTCTTCCAATCTTTTTCTGTTGTTGGAGAAATATTTTAGGAAAAAAACAAGTTTATCTGCAACATAATGTATGCATTTTTAGATAATGGAGCTAGAAAGCAGCAAAGTAGACGACGTTTTATCTCCAAGAACCTTGGAAACCGAAGAAGATTCACATAAATCTTAAGAGTCGACAATATCAGAAAACACGGCTACTTCTTCAAATATCACAACGCCGTCTTTGAATGAGCGATAAAAGCAGAAGATGTCAGAGATGCACTGCTTTGTACAGTAACCGAGAAATTACAGCAGCCAATACAAAGTGTGCGTGAAAAGGATAGATAGGATATTTTTTGAGAAAATGTCGCTATAAAACTAAGATCCCTTCCCAACAATCAAAGGATCATGGCTGAAAAATGAATAAATAAATAAAAGCTGAAAGTACTGCCCTATGCAGGGTATGGCAGTTTGAAGGCAGGTTTGAACAGTTTTTAGCCTTCAACCCACAACACCATAAGAAATTACATACTTGGAAGGACAATAATATTTAAAATGACATCTTTAAATGTAACAGTTTATATAAAGCTTATCATGAGATTTGGGGAAGTAAAACGCATCGTGTCAGATACTACAAACAATTATGAATAAAGCTGGAATATTTTTTTATGTATATAAATATTTAAACGTTAATTTAGTTTTAATTTTATGCTGTTACGTGATCGGAAAAAATGCACCATAAAAAATCGAAAAAAAGGTGGTGCCAAGATACCCGGACAGGATTTAATTAAGCACTTATTCATATTTTTTTATACACTTAAAAATAAATTTTAAGTGTAGTTTCAAGGTGTTACTTTAAAGGGGAAGTTATGGTTCGGAAATGTAGCATAGAGGGTTATAATCATAAATGTAAAAAAGCCAGACCAGTTAGGGGGACATTTTCTTATTGGCAATGGTAAGTAATAACAAATATTTTATTCTGTTGACTAATCGGTGGGAAATTTTGCTGGGGGCTCTTGGACAATAAGGGAGAAGAATCAATAATACAATTAAATATAAATACACAAAAGATAGTAGCTGGAGCAGTTATATAAAAGGGTAAACACACACTTCTATTGACGGTAGTACTACAGTGAAAATTGGAAATGGTCTTAAAATTAGGAAACGATCGAGTCTAATTAGTTCTAGACATTTGAAATATCAAAATATTACTAATTTTCGGTATTTGAAGATAATTTATTGTAACATTAAAAATTGCTACTTCTTCGTCTCCAAATCTCCACTCCACTCTACCAAAAGTCATAATAATGGTAATTATGCGCCAAGGAAAAAAAAGTTATTGTCGAAGATGATTAACACGTTAATCGCCACGATAATATCAGAAAAATTTTCACATGGGCCATGGTAACTTTATTCGATAATTTAGTTAAAAATGTATCAAGGAAACTTAATGTATCACAGAAAAGTTTTTTTTGCCAAAATTCCCAGAAAAACACTATTTTTTATGTCACACATATATGACTGCTATGGCCCTATATTAAATAGTATATTACAGTTCCTGGCCAAATTATTAGACGCACTGCAAGTTTAATATTATTATATTAATCACCGACTGATATTGTACCGTTTTATTGTTTTAAATTGCATTGTTTTTTATTTTTATATTATCTAATAAATGATCAATTAATTTAACATAAATAAAACAACATTAATTTAGAAAATCAAATGTTAAATAAAATTAAATTTTACAGAAGAGTGAAAATAATGTAAGTAAAAGTCAATATTTAGTTGAGCCACCTTTAGCCGCTATCAAAGCTTTAATTCTCCACGGCATGCTATCAATGCAAGACTGTACTGTCTCCTGTATTTGAGGATGATGATTCCACACATGAATAATCTTTTGTAAAAGCTGGGTTTTGTTGGTAGTCACATTCTTAGCTACTTCTCTTTTCATTAGCTCCCACACATTTTCAATTGGATTCATATCGGGACTATTACCCGGCCAATCAAACAGAGGGATATTTTCTTCTGCCAAAAAAGCTTTGACAGATCGAGCAGGGTGACAGGGAGCTTCATCTTCCATGAAAGTGAATGGTTCTCCATTTGGAAACCATTCCCTGAGCTGCGGGATCAAGTGATTTAAAAAATACAGCGCGTCTAATAATTTGGCCAGGGACTGTACACTACAAGGGCCGAAAGTTAAATTTTCGGCCTTGCTTGTCATGATGCCCAAGGTGTAGCCGGCCTTTTTATATGGAGGGGATTAGTGCGAATGTGAAATATACTTCTTATTGGTCGAACAAAGATATATACAAAAATAGCATAGCCCCAAGTATCATGTCTCAAAACAGATTTGAAATATTATTACGCCTTTTACATTTTTCAAATAATGAAAATGCTATTTCTGGTGACAGATTGACAAAAATTAAACCGCTGTTAGATTTACTTGAAGCTAAATATAAAAAAGTGTTTGTTCCTGGTGAAAATTATGTAATTGATAAAAATCTTTTTCTTTGGAGAGGCAGGCTTGTTTTCCGCCAATAGGCGCATATGTATGGAAGTAAACATTTTAAGTTATGTACTTCAGAAGGATATTCGTGTTCAAGCAAAATCTATTCTGGAAAATCCGAAATTTATGATAAAATTAACGGCTTAGCATCAAAAGTATCTGAGGTTACTATACAGGGGCTTCTAAATGAAGGTAAAACGTACGTAGATAATTTCTATACCAGCTACCCGATAGCATTGGATTTTCTTCGCCAGAAGACGCACGTTGTGGGCACTGTAAGATCAAATAAGAAGTTTATGCAAAGGAAGTTATGAACGCAAATTTGAAGAAAGGAGAAATGAAAGCGAGAGAAGATAAGATCGCATTGTAGTACTTAACTGGCTAGATACCCGATATGTTAGAGTACAGACAACAAAACATGCTCCTGAAAAGATGGATGAAAGCGCTACTACAAGTCGACAAAGAAATAAACAAAAACCACTCCCAATTTGTGAATATAACAAAGGTAAAGCAGGGATAGATATTTCTGATCAAATGGGTTCCTACGCAACTACTCTAAGAAAAGGAATAAAATGGTACCGGAAGTTAGCAATAGAATATGTTCTTGGAATATCAGTAGTAAATGCTTTTATAATATATAAAATAATAAAAGCAATATAGGAATTAGATAGTTTCGGCAAAACTAAAATTTCAATCATACGCTAAAAATAACGTATACTGCTTAAAAAAAAAGAAAATAAGAATGTGCACTGGATGTTACGCAGTAGGTCAACATGCAGCAAGAAAAAAAGAAAAAAAGTTTCAACGTATTTCTCAAGACTGCGAACAGCCCTTTTTTGCATAGCATGTTTTGGACAGCATAATAAATGAATATAATTAATTATATCGAAATAAAAATTATTAAAATGTATTTTTTCAACTGAAACAATATACCATCATATAATTATGTTTATTTCATTTTATTGTTTGTAGTGAGCCAAGAAATTTTCAGGTTTTATTCCTGATAAACCCAGCTTTCGAAACATAATGCAAATGTATAGTTTGCGTCGGACATCTGTGATTGACGTGGCCTTCTACCAAATCGCGTACGTCAGACATGGCTCATGTAGAACTTCTTAGCGTCAGACACATATGACTGACATGGCGATTAACATGTTAAAGACACATAAATTTTTGTTTCCTCTATCATCATTGTTTTCTGCTACTGGCACTAGTAGTAGTACTTTTAAAATTGATAAAAATGGAATAAAATAAAAATTTTAAAATTTTTAAATTCCACATTTCTGTCAAATGGAAAACACAAACGCCAGTTTATGATCTTTTGCTGGTGGTAGAGATTGCTAAAAATTGCACTCCTTCTAAAATTAGAACCGAATAAGTGGAACTATTATTTTTCTACCGTCAATAATGAATGACTTGTCTACATCAACAAAAATCAATAACGTTAGATTTAAATGCCGGTGTGACAAAAATATTTTATGTTTTCAAATATGAACCAATCATATATTCAGAGATGTGACCTAATGTGATCTAAGATACAAGTATCTGAAATACAAGATAGGTATTTCCATCTTATACCTATCTAAAATACTTTCTAAACATTCATTTTTTATCTTGCATTCAAATATATTTTATTTGGTATCTTAGTATTTTATAAATACATTTTCTGATAAAATACTTTTGGTAATATGTTAGTAGACATTTATAAAATAAATGCGTAAAACTGAAAGTATTAGTTTCACATCATATCGATAAATAGCGACTCTTTATTTTTAGTAATGTATGAAGGGTAGAGGTAAGGAGAACCGTCTTATATTATGGATTAGTTGAAAAAGTGTCCAGCTGTAAACAGCAAATTATGATACGAAGACTCGCCAAAATAGCGCTAGTGTAGCAAGTGGAAATGATATGAATTTAGCAGTTATATATTTTATGCACAATTTTTGAATGAAGTTGTATATTAATAGTTTCTTTGAAATAGTTATGACTTTCAAAAAAGAATTTAATTCACTATCCTACGTTAATAGTTTGTGGCGCTCTATTTAGAAATTATTCCACTTGCTACTATAGCGCCACCTTAATTTGCTTCCTTTCAACAGACACTTTTCAATGAATGATTCAATTTGAAGCCGGTTATCAACAAAAAGCATTTATGAGAATCGAAATCACGAAAATGGAAATTAAGTTTTCTTTTATTCTTGATTAGATTTCTAAAAGAATATAAGTAATCTATTCTTTACTCGACGGGTTTTATTCTCATTTGTTAACCTATCCTAACACATTTTGTTTGGGTTTTGAGGAATCAAGAGGTAGAGAACAATTTGAGTACACCACTTATTTTGAAGCATTGTTTTAAAGATATTAAACAGGTTCATAGAAGTGTTGTGAATATATATGGAAAATGCAATGTATGTTCAAAAGTTATAAGGGGTAGTGTTACTTCTACTTCGAATTTCTTGAAGCATTTAAAAGTAGGTCTTTTTATGCAGTTGCAGAATTCTTACAGGAGATAATACATTCACTTACTCAATACACATCTATTTCAGTATTTCATTAAGATCATTGTCAAGAGAAGTCATGATTTTTAGTCGAATTTTTCAAGGAAAAATTAGACTATTACGGTAGGCATGAATAGAAGAAAAATGGGGGGCACATCATTTTTCCCATGTTTTGAGACCTCCTGAACACGATTATGATGGTTTTTCGAATGTCTGTAGTTTATATATATATATATATATATGTATATATATATATATATATATATATATATATATATATATATATATATATATATATATATATATATATATATATACCTGTTTAAGCTACAATTCTTATTTTCGTCTCTCGACCAATTGCTATGGGTCCGATTTGGTTCAAAATTAGCATACATGGCTTTTTTGGCGGCGGATTGATGTTATTATTATTGCTCACCTCTGCAGGTCAAACGAAAAGCGACTGAAAAATGAAATTTCACATGTAGGTTCAGTTAGCTGCGAGATGATTTCCTGTCTAAGGTCGAAACTTTCCATCTCCACCTCTCTCCATTTTATGGTCATTTTTGTTATATTTTCTTATTTTTTGGCCAGAAAAAGTTTAACTAGAGGGTTCTAACTTCGCATGCAAGTAGGGGTGATGTTGAAGAATTGTCTTTCTCAAGTTCAAAGTTTTCTTCTTCAGTTCTTCTAGCACAAAAAGCCCGAAATCATTTTGATCGTTGTAATTGTTGAACTGGACCTCCTCCTATTTAATGAATAATACGAGTATGATCGTTGCTAGGGTGATTTTTTTTACTTCCCATTTTCGAAATTTCTTGTCATTATGACAATTTTTTCTTTGTTGTCATTTGGAATTGAACAAGAGGGTTCGAGACCACCGGGTCTATTGAAATTATGAATTTTCATTCGAGAGAGAGAGAGAGTTAACTTGTGAAATGAAAAGTTATTGAGGAATAGCAAATTTTCCATATAAAGAAATGAGATTGAGAATTGATATCATTTCCAAGAAATTCATTTTATGGAAATATTTGTTTGTATATTAGTTAAATTCTTCATTCGACGAAAAATTCGACTTTCGTGATGGAGCTCTGCTGCTCACGGCTTTTTTTAAAATATACTCACTGAAATTTAACTAATCTTTTTTGTTTTATTACACTTTAAAAAAGAAAACTTAATCAAATCAATAGTGACAGTAATTCAGAATCAACAGTACTATATAAAAAAATTAAAGCAGTCTACTCTTACAAATATTGCAACTGGTTCCATATCTGTTAATTTGGACAAGTTGATTGTACAAATTATTATTGAAACCACGTCACAAGTATCTATAGTGGAGTAAAATGTTTTAAGAGCTTTGATTACAGGTGCACAGCAACTAAAAAAGTCGTCGTACAGCTAAAACCAAAATAGTGAAAAGTACAACGAATACTAGACAAAAATGGAGATCGAGTTGAATGCTATTGAATTTGTGTGCAGTACAGGCTGATATCTTCAGTCGAGAGTAAAACGAGAGAGGAAAAGTGATGCTATAGCTTGCAGAAGAGGCTCACACATATAACAAAGCTGCACAAAAAATAAAGACTGCTCGAAGAATCGGAAGCCTCACTCCAATTTGTACAGCAGAGCTGATTACAATTAAAGAAGCTTTAGAAGAAATTAGCGAAGAGCAAGAAAAAAATATATTCTATGAATGCCTTGAAAAGATTATCTGCTTCTAAATTAATGGTCAAAAAAGATAATTTAACTTTATATACCAAACAAGTAATTATGTCTAGTATGGAAAATGGAAAAGACATCAAGTTATTATAAAAGGCACAAATGTCATTCAGAAAACAAAAAAGCGGATGAATTGGCCAGTCAAGGAAGATAAGAAAATTTAAAAAGGGACTATAAATTACATTACGTTGTTATATGGCCAAGAATTATGGAAATATTGGACTCAACTTTATTGAAATGAGAGCAAAATCAAAGGAAAGTTCCATTGTCTAACAATGCTAAATTACCAAGTAAAGTGATTACAATTATCAATAGAATGAGATCAACATATTGTGGTACTCCACAACATCTATATAAAATAATTGCTAAGGAAGATCCTTACATTGACTGTCGACAATTAGGAGACTTGAATTACACGTATATACCCCATAAATACATATTCGTTTGCTTTTGGTTCCAGGGTAACAGACAGTGAAGCTTTTAGTCAAATACCTAATGCAAAATGGCTTAACAGTCTAAGTAGGCAGTAGGTGCTTATATCCAATTTTGTAATGCATGGTTTAGCTTATAATAGTTGTAGAATCGTAGACAATTCTTTTACACTTCCGTAGGAGCTACTTTTCAAAGCTATTTTTTTACTTCCAGAAGAAAAAAAAAAGAAAAAAAAACTTAAATTATTATTATCCTACCCTCTCGGTGTAACCCTCTGAGTAATGTCCTGGATACACCACAGGACAAGAAGAGTCTTTATCTGCTACCCTTTGTAGTAACCTATTTACATTTTGAAGGGCATGAAGCAGGTCTTCATACGTAGTTCACGGTACACACTTCACATAAGCTGCTAACTAGAAAAAAACAGATCCTGGCTGTATATAGTTAGACAAAAGGCCAATAGAGAAGAAGAAGTCCGGCGGCAGTCATATATTTGAGATATTCTAGACGTACATTTACGGCAGCCCGTGTTAAGGGGGAGGCTTCCGTATAGATACAACAGGCCAGTAAAAATGGAAAAAAATTAAAACGCGTACAACAGCCGTCTGAAACCATTGCTCAAGAAGTAGTATAAGTACGGCAACCGGCCGTGACTGTACTCTTTGGGTGCAGTACAAGTACGTCGACCGTCCTGATTAAAATACAATTTAAAATTACAATTAATATTGTATTAAAAATACAATATTTCATACTGTCATATTTCAAAGATTATCGCAATTTATTCGTAAATAACAATAATGTCAAAAATAAAGTTAAATTCCTTGAAATACTCCTAAATTATTGTTTTCTTACAAAAGTATTCACTAGATAATTATTTTGTATTTAGTATTTCTGATACTATTCTCAAAAGTATTTTGTATGTGGTATACTTAATTTAAAAATATCTTACATTTTGTATTCCAGATACTTTGTGGAGGGTATTTTGTACATCTCTGTTTATATTATATTGGTATATAAAAAATAATAGATGCATTTCTTAATATCTAGTATAATCTAGCTGATTTTCAAGATTCAATACATGTATACCAGCAAATACGAAAATCGAATAGAATAGGGTATTTGACAGTGGTATAAAATAAATTTATATTCATTTTTGCTGAAAGTCTCAACTTCCTAACAGACTTTTTTTTAAAGAAACAAAGGGTGCGAGTGACATCAGTATATAGTGAAAGTTCTATGCAGTCTGAATAACGCTATTTAATTCATTTTGTTTTTATTATCAGCGCACAATTAATTTGATTTTGTTGTGGTTCACAGATGAATTTTGTTTTGTCTATGTTCATTTTAAATTAAAAACATTTACAATAGAAAGCGCATAGTTCTAACTTCCCAAAGTTGGATACAATCATGGTGGCAAGCATCATTGCAGCGAATAATTTCTGTGCTGCTCAATAAGTATAGTTCTTCTAATATCAATTGCAGAAGACAGTTATGCGTGGAACAATCAATATTAATATTAGCAATCTGATAATGCAATCATAATAAGAATTGCTGAATTAACTAGAGTTAATGAATTTTCCATTAATCGAGTAGTCACGAAAGGGAATGCTGTGGATCATTCACAGAACCGAAAAACATGTGAAGAAAAACTGAAATCAGTTGACAAAGCAACTCAAGATTTTATACGTAGGACAATTTCGTGCCTAATGTTTTATTGATATCTGCTAAAAAAAATAAAAATTGTGCAATATCATGAAGATATGACAGCAGAATTATTTGAAAAGTGGTGAACAGCTTTGGTACCCTGTTTAAACCAAACGCCCTACAGGTAGGTACATTTTACTCGTCTATATACGTTTTATAATTTAATATACAGTTGTAGCAAGTTAACGAGGTATAATAATAATTTTTTTCTAAGTTCCAAGTAGGACTACAATTAAGTGCACCTTTCTAAATAACGGCGTATAATTCCGTCCAATTTATAATGATTCGATTGCCTTTTAATTGATACTTTCTCGCATAAGATATATATTTTTAAAAGTATCTATAAAAATAATAAATTTATAAAATGAGGTAAGTCAGCAAGTCTTTATCAAAATATTTAATACTTAAAATTAGTCGAAACCTCAATTTTTATATATATTTTAAAAATTATTAGAAAAACTAATTTTGAAACAAAAGAGACCTGAAATCAAGAACATTTAGAAACATGAACAAATCAAAAGATATAAAAAATTAAAGAAATATATATTATTTAGTTGATGGGTTATTTTTTCTTTTATTTACATTAAAGTTATATTATTTGGATTGAGTTTTAATTTCATTATTTTAATAAAATTATGATGTGCAATATTAAAACTATATATATATATTATTCACTGCACAGCCTTGGCGTCGAAACAACTACAATGCATAGGGAGTGAACCTTTGGAATGTCTGGAAGAAGCACCGGAGCTGGGTGTTAAGGACCTGAATCACTTTGCAAACTGGAAAAGCTTGGGAAGGGGGCAAGGACCTGGCAACGGAAGAGATCGGGAAGGGGCGTGAAATGGTGCTGACTAAAAAGTCAGCAAGGGCATCAGAATGGGCCTAAAGCTTCCGAGTGGATCTCGGCTGAAAAGTGGAGATCACCATGTTAACCTAACCTAACCTATTCACTTTTTAATTTGCAATTAAAAACAAAAAGTGAATTTCTAAAATTTAGTTTGATACCTAATTAATTCTAACATTGGTCATATTAATTAAATTACTATGCACTGTCCTACTTTATTATGAATTGTTAAATCAATTTTCATTTTTTTCTTACACCATATTATTCATGATGAAATGAATTAAATTGTATAGCATAAGATTTTCCAAATCATTGGACGAATAATAATATAACTAAAATAAGTGGATTTATATATAACAAATGCAAAAATGAAACATATTTGGTAAACACTTTAAATGCTTATTTTCACAAATTTTGAATACAAAATATTTATTGTGAATTTCTCTTCTGACTAGTTGTAATCACTGTTTTCATTTCTTCATTTTTCAATTAAGTATTAGTACACCGAGGCACTATACCCTACTTTAAAAAAAATTATAATAACATAGCAAATAAACACTAAAGAATGCTGTTAACTGTTTACAAGCTTACTATATACTAACGTCAGTACTCTGCAATATTGATAAAGAACGAAAATGTAAATGCTTAATTTTGATTGTTATGATAATATAAAAATATTATTATAATTTTGTACGTCAAATTATAGGTACATACATCCTTTGAACTACTTTCTCAAAATTTGTCAAATACCCTATATTTTTATATTTTTTAAAATATTGTTTTAAAAGAAAAAGTTTAAGAGTATGTTCCCTTATACTATCGTAAATAATTGTGGCGTTGATCTACGGTATATCCAAATTACCAACTATCACAGATTTCATAAATACAAATGCCTATTAGACCAAGTATCAGCGGATTTCTTGTGAAATTTTGATGATCAAGGTCGATTTTCTTGAAAATTGGTATGAAGGTAGTATTAATAACCTTCAAAATCTACCCTGTGCCGAAGGGTGTTTTTGCCCTGGAGATGAAAGCCACCAATAATCTCGTGGGTCGATAGATTGACTAATTTCAAGCAATTTTTGGTCCTCAAAGATTTTTCTAAAGATGATACTTTTAGAATTATTAATGATTGAAACTGCTCATTATTCATTAAAAAAAACGTATATTTTCTACCGTTTTTCATAAATAACTTGAAAAGTTCTCTTTTTATCAGCAAAATCATTAGGAACAAAATCAAAAACAAAGAGATTCGAGCAAAAAAATATTAGTGATGATGAAATATAATATATGCAAAATTGTATTTTACAATTTTTTCTAAATAAAATTTTTTATTGTTTTTAAGAATATTTTCATTTTTTTATTGCTTATGTTAAAATATTTTAATTGCAATTTTCAAATTTTTGGTCGTTGAAGGTGGGTTTCACAAGGGTTTAAATATTTCAAAAGCAATACTACTTGAAAATACTGATGAAATATTCTTAATTCAATATAAATTCACTTTGGAATAATTTTTAATTATAAAAGAATTCTTTAACTTTTGATTAGGGTTGAATGAATCTGATTGATCAAAAACATGTTTGAGAATGACAATAAAATTCGTAATTTACACCCCCAAAATATAAAAAGTCCATCATAGAAAAGAGTGCGAGGAGCTTGAATTCAAATTTTCATGAAAATTGAGATTATAAAAAAAGGTTTGAATGGTACTACTCTCAGAGGAGTTGCAAG
Source organism: Diorhabda carinulata (assembly GCF_026250575.1). NCBI lineage: Eukaryota > Metazoa > Arthropoda > Insecta > Coleoptera > Chrysomelidae > Diorhabda > Diorhabda carinulata. The sequence continues at coordinate 42,038,496 of NC_079472.1, forward strand.
AGTTCTATTAATCACAAACTTGTTTTAAAACATCAATAGATCCAAGAATAATTCATTTAAACTGTATTTTACTCAAATACATGCTAAAAATGAAGATTTTTAATTTTTTCACAATAAAGGGTAGTTTTCGCCCCTAAAAAATGAAAAACATCCTTTTGAATAAGGGAGAAGTTGAGCTTGAATTCAAATTTTCATAAAAATCGACGTTGATTAACAAAATTCCACAGTTTTGAAGTTTTTTACCGCTGGTTCCTGGCCTATATACCTCTAAAATCATTTTACATACACCTTACAACAATACCCTGTAGACAGACAGTGTGTAGAAGTAGTGACACAAATTGTAACCACACATTAAAAGGCAGAAATATTTTCATTAATGTCACAATAAGTATAAGTATAGTGAGATACAAGATGATTTAAAATGAAATTATGTAGATTTTTGTTAATGTGGAAGGATTTGACTTAGATCGTAGATGTCGCCAGATATGTGCATATGGTTTGAAATCACCTACATTTTTTTGAAGGGAAAACGTTTACTTCTTTGATCCGTATAATATTTATTGTTTCCGAGATATTTTAATTCTACTGATTGACTATGGTCCTCCTTTAATATAACTACAAAGTTCAGTCTTTAATTCATATGGAGCATGTGGTAACATCTACGAGTCAAATCTTGTTAGCCCTCACTGAATAGGGTACTTGGATGGTTTGGAAAAAAAATATTTGATCAATATTTATTTATAGCGAACATAATTATTGAAAATTTAAAAATTTTGTAAGTCAACTGCTCAATGTTTTTATTAAACCTATAACGGCACAAAAAACCAATGAAAAATTCTTGCGATTTTCAATTAAATATTTTCATTTTTCATTCATTAACAAAAATCTATATATTTTTTTCAGTTTAATATAATGTGTTTCATTAGGGAGCAAACTTAGACTCAATGTTATCACAAATATAATTTTTATCTTGTAAATCAGTAGCTCCATGTATAAATTATAAAACATTCAGATAAATAATACAATTAATTGAAGATGAAAAGATTTGAGGGAAAAAATGTGATCTGATGAAAAACCTCAAAGCCTATGAAATAGAGATACTTGTAATGTGTAACTCCGGAATTCAAGTAAAAAAAGTAGATTTTATTGAAAATATAATCTTGTCATACAATTATAGAATATCCAGCTCCGTACGTCTTTCAGATTATACTTTTTCGACGACTTACTCAATATGTATTAAATAGAGAAAAAATATTAATTCGTGTAGGTCATCAAAAGGTTATATGAAGTTGTTGAAATAAGATACTGTTGAATCAATTCCATAAATATCTATATAGTACACATATTGTGGTGTTTCTAGCAACAACAAAAAATGGTAGCTGAGAATAGAAATTAGATGTAAATTCCTGATAGTAAATAAAAAAATTAACTCCTTATAACATTCTGTATCAGAAAGTATTTAAGGTAATTTTATTTTATATGAAAAATATTTTTAAGACATATTTTCATTGAAAACGGCTGCTTTTTTTTAACAGCAACAAGGAGTAATCGTTGTAGTAGATTTTAGAGAATTTTTCTTTCAAAGAAATTCTTATAAAGTGTCATTATCTGCAGGATGGCCCCATTTGGTCGTAAAATGTACACTTCAAATTAATAACTAATATAGGGAATCATCAGCTTAATTATATTTTTTCATTCTCTCTATTTAGTAGAATTCTAGAGAGCATCTAAGTGAAAGTACTTTTGCAATAATTTCTATTACAAAATTATTTGTCACATGTATTCATTCCATTTCTCAATTATAAGAAAATATTTACTCTACTTTGAAACTCTTTTTCGACATCCTACAAATAAATTTTATTTTGTTATCATTTGACTTTCGTTACGTACGGATGTGTTTTTCGAACGCTGTTATCAATTGTGATACGTCAAAAATAAGATAAAAGTGAAGGAATAAAAAAGACATTTTATCAGTTGATGATAAAGAACAAAAACTGGTTATCATATTCTCAGCAACGCCAGACCCAAACACTGAGGAATGGATACCACTACACCAGTTTGGATTTAGAAAGGAACATTTAACTATACAACAAATACAAATGATAAACCACACAATACAATAAATCAAGCACTATAAAAAATACTACACATCAGTGTTTTTAGACGTTAGCCAAGCTTTCAACTAGATTTGCAACACAGGCCTATTTTATAAAATCAAAAAATGTCTTCAAATGACAGAGTTAGAGGGCCAGAACAAAAATTAATGAAAGCACTTCCGACACTCATCCATTAAAAGCATGCGTACCACAAGGGAGACAAAATCCGCCCGAGTAACGACTGTTGCTTTCTTCCAACTCCACAGCAGCCTTTGATCTTGCCCTTGAGTAATAGCTGTAATAGACGATATTTATGACAAAGATATGATATCTTTTGACATTTTTTCTTCGTAGTACATTCTTGATTGTATTGTGTTCATGAAATATAAAGCATTCTCCTGTGAAAAAGCCACATTTCGAATGTCTCCAGTTGGTTCATCGCCCTAAGATTTAGAGTCCTCGTCTTTACTTCATACAGCATTCTTCATATTGTATTCAACTTAACTTCAAATATAAGGAATTTATTATATCGGTTAATGACAATCCTACTGAGTTTCACCTATTTCTGTAAATACCTTGAAAAATCGTTTCTTTTTTAAAGCTTTTCATATAATTATAACTTATTTTGAATGATTTAATTAAACTGAAAATATATTTTTGTATTATTTGTATTAAGATTTTAGCTACTCAGTAAATAATGAAAATAAAGCAATTTCAATATTATAAACACAGAAAATCGTTTTACCCCTTTCCCATGGATAATTATTATTAATTAAAAATATGAAAAATCTTAATATTGTTTAATTATTTCTCATAATATTAGAGCACCTTGATGTCACTCGAATTCATGACCAAGTTAATATTTTCTGCAACATTACTCTTACCAGTTGCCTCAAACTTTATTGGTATCTTGATGAGAAAACTTTTTGGTAAACACGTATCAGTTGTACAAGTGAGTAAATCAAATAAAAAATCGACATATTGTTCCTTATAATTGATATGATTTGGCACATTAATTGTAGTTTCTATGTGAGTGAGATCTGTACCATTTTTGGGAACAGAAGACCAAGTAACATCTGGTAAATCAACAATCCAATTCTGTGGAGCTCCATTCGTAAGATTTAAACCCTTCTCCAAATTCAAATTTATAGACAAAATTATTTTACCTCCAGTCGAATTTAATTTAACGGGTTTACCTGTAATAATTTCATAAGAAGAGTTTTTGATCTTTTGTTTGTTTTCTTCTAGAGATTTCAATTCCAATTTTTCGATTTTAATGACATTATATTTATTATTTAAATGCAAAACTTTTATTTGGTGATTATTTGTGTCAGTTATGTAAAGTTTTTTGTTATCCATGCTGATACATATACCAGCCGGCTCTTTAAAAGTGCTAGTAGTGCCATCTATAGTATCTTCAGCAGGAACAGTTATTGTAGAAACTGTGTTTTCTGTTACTTCCACTCTTTTTAATTTATGATTATAAGTATCAGTTACGAATAGAGTTTTTTCATCCTTAGTGATGCAGACACCAAGTGCATGTTGTAATTTAGCATCAAACAATGTGCCATCTTTATCTCCAAAAGCGAAGAGATTCTGTAAAACAAAAATATTGTATTATCAACTAATTTTACGACATACAAGTTTGCATTCGTTCTTGTAATTCATGAATCAATATTAAAATTAAGTTCTGTGTTTAAGAAAATACTAAAATCTGTGAATGATGAGACTAAAGTCACTTTGAAGACTGTTTACCAGTGGTATGAGTGATTCAGAAATAAAAATGAGTTAGTAAAGACGAGAAACAGTCGGGAGGAGTTTAGACCTCTAAAACAGATCAAAATGATGAAATATCTTTGGTTGAACAGGTGATTTTGTAATCGAGAACTTAGTAGAGAAACTAAAATTTCATAATGGTCAGTACAAAGCAAATTACAAATGAGCCAACAAGCGTCATATTAGTTTTGTCATCAATGTCATAGTCATTTTTTTCAATTGTGATCACAGCTTATTCAAAGGAGAACATCTAAGCTAAGGAGATCCTCAAGCGGTCCAATGAATTTTTTCTCATGATAACGCTTCATATCACAGATTAGCTACTAAGTCTTCTTGTAGGTCCATACCCGCCTTACACCCTAGATTTGGTTATGTTATCCTAACATTGAGTATGTCACAATGAGTAAACGAAATAATTTTTTCAAAAGTGGGTACAGCCCACAATTTAAGTATTTTCATCAACATATTCTCAACTACATGGCCAGGTAAGTGTTATTAGATAAATTGACACTTAATTAAAAATAGATAAGTAACAAAAAAATGAATTTCATCTGAAAGTTAACAAAGAATTATTATAATTATACATTTAGTATTTGATTGGGTCTACCACTTGACTTCAGATAATTCTATGAACGCGCGCTCTATGCCCTTTATCTCGAAAACAGTTTAAGGTATAAAAAATGTTAAATACAAAAGATATAGAGAATTGAATTCTGTACAATATTGATAATAAATACAAATAGCATATAACCCATAGAAAACGAGATATTTGCAAAAAATATAAAATGCACCATGAACTGTGCAGTAACTTCACTTCTTCAAGAGATCTTACACAAATTAAAGCTGTAGTGCCATAACCCACACAGATTTTTATAAAGAATTTTCAGACGCAGATCAGCATCAACTTTGACAGAAATAAATGGAATACAAGTTTTATCTTCAAATATAGAACTCGTGAGCTACGAGGACAAACCGTTTTGTGAAAAGTGAAAATCTTCTATGAAAGTGAAGATTTCCAAGAGGTGGTTATAAAAAAAAGAGGGAGAGAAAATAAGTCTAGCTACAATCATTTTGGTAATTTTATACTTTCCCGGTCCCCTCGTTTTTTTGCTTTAGAAAATCGAAAAATCATCCGATTTGGATGAATTTTTTTTAAATCTTCGTTGTTACGGCGGATTTATGAGAAAAATATGGGAATAACAAAATGAAAACTTATATTGGTTAGGGGGTGTGCTAAAAATTCAGACAGGATGTTCACATATGGTCCGCTTTTCAAACAGCCCCCAAACAGTTTCAGATATTGAATATTGATAAATATTGAAAATAAAAACCTTTTCAAAAATTCGGGACCATCTGGAACAAAAAGCAAGGTAAAAATCCAGGACTGTCACAGCCAATCCGGGACGTATGGTCACCTTACTAATCAGTAAAGATATCTTCAAACTATATGTGCAGCAAATTTGGTACGCCTAAGTACCGAATTAAATGATCTAGAAAACATTCCATTTATAATCGTTTTTGTATTGGCTTTTTTGTAAAATTAGCATTTATGATCTTATTGCACTATTGAAATAGGGATGCAATATAATGAACTTATACAATAACAATATTAAATCTTCTCAATATGTCAAAATATCAAATTGAAATTCAACTACCACATAATTACCATCTTCTAAAAGAGCAGAAGCCTTATTACTTGCAGGAACGAAGGTTGCTGTCGATATTTATAAAATGATTTGTCGTCCCATTTTGAAGTATAATTTACTCCTAAAATTCGTTATAAATGTGAAAAACTGGCAAAATATTATATAAAATATGTGAAACAAGTGGTCTCTGGAAAATAACAAAAATGAGATAGCAGGATAATTCAATTAATAAACCACCAAACAGACTTTTTCACATTCAAAATGGAAGGAAACCTACAAATCAAAGACATAATAAATTATTTGAATATTTCTCTTTTGAACAAAAACCAATTTATTGAGCTTTACATTAAGAAAATATCAGGAAACGCTAGGAGAAGGAAACAAGAAAGAAAATAACTATTTGAAGAAATCATACAAATTTTTTAATTTATTTATTACTACAAATCAATGTTTAGTAGTAGCAGTCATAGGAGTCGGTCGTGTGTTTACGTTTTGTGCGTTGTTGTTTTGATTTGACTTGTTTTTGATTTTTGTTTCCATCCCAAGTCTTATAGACGTGTTAAGTTTTTGCTCCACATGTTTTGTTTTGCTAAACATGACCTTGTTTAGTTAGCAGTGATATTTATTTATTATTCTGATTAACTAAACTCATGCCCTTAAGGCACTAATGGGCTTGAGAGATAAAGTACAAGAAAAACGCTTCAGCATAAAACTGGGAGGCATATCATGAATTGCGAAATCTTGAATTTGAGTCAGACATTAGAGAAAACGAGGGTATATTGAATTTCTGGAAGGTCTGAGTCATATAAAGGCACTTTGAAAGGGGCTTGAGAAATATGAATATTTACTCCAATTTAAGAACATCCACAAATCTGCCTACAAGCTTGCAAAAGGTCAATGAGATCTGTAAGTACTTTCTAAGCATATTCAAAAAGTCCCATGTATGTCAAGAGAATATTGCTTTCTACAATAACCATAAAATGGTTTAGCTTTGTTATGGAGTCTCCTGAGTCAGTTCTTAACCATGTATTTATGATTAAATCAAACGCAGCTGGAAATGATGATCTTACCTTGCGAATGCTCAAACTCTGCTTGCCCACAGTGCTAAATCTCTTTTACGCATATTATAAATTCTAGTCTAAAAACTGGCTACTTTCTCAACGGCTGGAAGGAGGCGTTAGTCAGTCCAGTACATAAAGTATCCGACTGAGTTGAGAAAGATTTGCGTCCTATAAGCTTGTTACCAGTACTTTCAAAGGTCCTTCCTCAAACAAACAGTGCAAATCCAAATTTTACATGAAAATAATATTCTTCCCGTGCATCAGTCAGGATTTCTAGGGGGTACAGCAATGGCAATGTTAAATATCACTCACCGCATAATAAGAGCATTGATAAGGAGAATGCTGTCATATCAATCTCCTTGGTATTTGATGTGTTTGATCATAATCTTCTGTGTGCAAAGCTGAAGTATCCGGGATTTGACAAAATATCTTGTGAATTTTTTTAATCTTACTTAAAATGAGAGCACAGATCAGAGCGGATACAACAATAAAGCTCAAAACAAACCTTATTGTAGGTTATGAATATACATGAAAATAAAATAGAATTCAAATCAATCCTTTACCTGTGGATTTCTGTCTCCACCCACAACAGGTGTAACTTTTCCATCAGCTAGAGATAACCTTCTAATGCTGGAGCTTTCACTGTCTGCAATGTAAAGTTCCCTATTTTTCTGGCATAACGCAAGTCCCGACGGTTGTGCAAAACCAGCAGAGTTGGGGTAACTGTTATTTTTATTTTCTTCTCTACCAGAACCAGCAATATTTATACATGTTCCTGGAAAATAATGGAGAATTTTTTACTGACTAGAATTGCAACTGGATAAGTCAAATATCAAGAAGTTGAGAATGAGAATCACCTGCCATATATTTTTTACACTTCCACCAGACTGTATCTTCAAGAAACAGTGCCCAAATTTGATGTGTACCGGCCATTGCAATTATAAGAACGTCTCGTATTGGTGGATTGCCATCCGGATGAAATGTGAGGTCCATATCTCGAGTTCGGTATATGCATAAGTCCCAAGGTGATGATATACATTGCAGGGGACCCTTCTGACCTCCAATTTGATCGTCACCCTGTTTACCAGTACCTGAAGAATCACCAAAAATATTAAAATAATATGAAAAACAGACAAAACAAAGGACTTATTAAGATCAAACAAATAAAATAAGAAAGAAGAAAAAAATACTTCAAATCAGTGTTTTTAGACGTTAGCCAGACATTCGACATGGTTTGGCACACAGATCTATTATATAAAATCAAAAACTGTATATACAAGGCATATCTACCACACCTTCGCCAATAACACGGTCATATTAGCAAGCAACGAAAATCCAGTTGCAGCTTCCATGATTCTGCAGACAAATCTAAATGACATCCAAACGTGGTTAAGCGAACAAAATCCGTCCAAGTGACCTTCACTCTAAGAAGAGATCAGTGCCATCCTGTTTATATGAACAATGTACAAATACAACAAGCTACTAATGTTGCATGCATGTAGGCATAAGGTTACATGGAAAGACCATATCATTAAAAACACAAACAAATCGACCTGAAAGTAGAGAGTTATACTGCTTAATTGATAGAAAGTAGTTTTGTCAAAGGTGTCATGACGGTGAGAAGCACATAACAGCATGAACGACTGGCTAACCATAAAAACACGTTATTCCATCCACTTATAGAACCACAAGACTGTAGAAGACTAAAAAGAAATTATCCAGCAGACCTACAAAACTGAAGAAGACCTCATCACACCATAATCGATTATATACTCTGAAGCCAATCCATTAACTTAAAGTATATGTTTTGATTGCTAATGATATAGAAATTAAAAAATCTAGAAAAATTTGACGATAGTTAAACTTTTATACTGGAAACATAGATTTACTTAAGGGTAAGTTAAATACCTGCCAAATAAATATATAATACCACTTATACACATTTTCTCGACCACATCTAATTATGAAGGAATTTGAGTAAAATTCTGAGCGCAAATCAAACAGAATCATGATTTGGAAATACCTAAATTTCAGGAGTTATAATGAAAATATTAGTTTTGATTACCATTGACAACAATAAGAATGACAAAGCAGATGCAATAAATGGAAGGCTTTTCAAAGAAAGAACATTAGGACTTCTCAGAAATTTATTGAAATTGACAGTACTCTTTAAACAACCAAAGATACATATATATAGATCGATAATTATTAGAAAAGTACTTTATGTTTGTAAATCTTGGATACACAAAAGAGAAGGTAAAATGTGAAAAATACTTTCAGAATGCAATAGAGCTGTTTTCAAAGACCAAAGACAAAGAAAAAAGGACAGGCAGAAAATTAAATGGTTAGAAGCATTTACAATTGATTTGTATAATAAAAAGTATATTTAAAAAATGTTAAAAAAATCTTTTTATTTGAAATGGCAAAGTACATTAAGATTATGCTTACCGGCTACTGTCACTACAGTTCTAGTTTTAAAGTCAATTTTTCTTATAGCATGATTCTCAGTATCAGCCACAAAAAGAACATCTTTGTTTTGAAATGTCAAGCCTTGAGGATTGTTAAATTCTGCCTCTTCAAAATTACCATCTTTAAAACCTAACTTCTTCCCACCAATTTGTTCCATAACAGTTCCATCCTCCTTTAGTACCAAAATTCTATTATTACCAGTATCAGATATAGCTAATATCTCATGATTATTTTCGTCCAAAATATTTGTAACTTTGCCTGGAAACAATAGAGGTCCTTTCAAATCTGGTAATAAATGGTATGCTGATTTAATTGGTAACTTGTGGTTAGAGATCATGCCCTTTTCTTTATAAAATTTCAAAGTGTTTTTGATATATATTATGAGATCTTTTTTATGTCCTTCCCCAGTAAGCATCACAATGGGATTGGCCGATGGGCCTAATATCAACAAAGTAGGCCAGCAATGTACATCGCAGTTTTTCCACATTTCAGAATTGGCATCATTGACTACTGGATGAGATATATTGTATCGTTGGACGGCAGCCAAGATGTTGGATGATATTTTTTCATTTTCAAATTTAGCACTATGAACACCAACCTAAACAAAAATATGTTTAATTAATAATGCGCTTTTTAAGGTTTAATACACAGCTGAAATTATTTTTTCAGTAGTTTAAGGTCCTAAAAATAGTTTCAATACCATGAGAAACAATCTCTAGAAGGTACAAAGACTGGCTTGTATATGTGCAACTGGAGCCATGAAATCATGCCCAACAGCTGAACTAGACCTGATTCTAAATCTCCCACCTCTCTACATAGTACTGGAAAGCATGGCAAAAAAACATCACTTAGAATATTCATAGAAGGAATCACCAAATAAAAACCGTCCCTAAATAAAATCCATACCTGGGACATGCCTCAAGATGATGCATTAAAAAGTTTAGCATTGAGAAACAATTTACCTCAATACTAAGGTGTAGAAGAAAGTAGGATCAGAACAACATACAAGAAATGAATACAAATACCATTAAATGGTACTCGGACCAATCTAAAGCAGCAGACAGAACCGAGATAGGAGTGTACGGGCCAGGAACCAAACACTCTGAAAACCTTGACAACATACCAAGCATTTTCTAGCAGAAATTTATGCAATTGAAAAATGTTTCCAGTTCAATCTAGAGAGGCAAGCAGCCATTAGAGCTTCAAGTTCCAATATCATAAAATCCAAACTAGAAAAATTGATCAAGCTAGGCAAGAAAAATAAATTTGCCTTACAGTGGATTCCTGAACTAACCATGGGACATGAACCCTTCTTTGGTATCAGCTACAGAACAATAGAAAAAGCATTGGAAAACAAGGTAGATAGGAGCAAAGCTAATTACTGGGACAAAATGCAGGGACTGAGATAGGCAAAGACTCTTTTGGGAAACTATAAACAGAGCAGATCTGCTGAATGTATCAACCTGAGTAAGAGCAATTTGAGAATACTAACAGGAGTCCTATCGGAGCACTGTCGTCTCAATGGGCGCCTAAAGACTCTAGATTTAGCAGATAATGTGGCATGCCTATTCTATTGCACAGAGGATGAAGCCTCACTAAGGAACTTCAGAGCACTACACTTGGGAGCATATGAGATAGAAGACAAAGATCTCTGCTGGCTACAGATATCCCACATTCTAAACTTTCTAAAAGGAGTAGGATTAACAGATCAGCTGTAAACACTGGGTTCCTCAGTATCACAGCAAGAAAAGGGGACAGCAATAGATCCTTTGGGTCACAGTGTATACAAGACCCCAATATCTAAATGCATACATACTCAGACAATGACTATGTAGAATAAAAAAAACATTCCTTATCAGAGCAAAGCATATGGTATTTTTAGCATGAAAAAAAATTAGTAAAATATTAGTAATCTTTTTTTTCTGAACAACAATCAGATACTTTTTGTTCAGCTTCAATATATGTTGTTTTCTTTCAATTGTATGTCAACTATAATATTTTTTAGCATACATTCTTAATTTCAGTCTTAATAATTTGCACATAATAACTGGAAAACATTTTTTTATTTTCTGTGGTTTACTTACTACAACCAAACCATCTTCTACAGAAAACTTGCTTTCGATTTCTCTTAAGTCTGGAATAATGTGCATGCAGTTAATGCAGCAATAGGTGAAGAAATCCAAAACAACTATTTTTCCATGTAGGTGTTTGGCAAATGATAAAGGTTCACTGGTATTAAACCATTCCAGTCCTGAAAATATAAAAATTAACACTTCTAACCTTATATCTTATAAGCCTAATTATTGGATACATAGTGGTTACATTTGTTGGATAGCATTCACTTGGTGTGTATTACTACCAGCATGGGAGATGGCCACCTTTAGCTTACTTTGAACATTAACATTTTTTTATTTATCAATATGATTGTCATTAAACCTCTGTCTTAATTAATCTGACACTTATAATTACAAGAAATTCAGAACATATTTTTTGATATTTTAAGTTTGTGTTAATTAAACTTGCTAATAAAAATTTGTTTATTCTTTTTTCCTTCTTACAATTCAGGTAATTCATTTAAGTGGATTTATTTTTAAAGAAGACAGTCAATATTCTAAGAAACTCAACATCATTTGTATGCTATCATTCATATAATAAAACAAATAAGATAGTATATTATGACAAGCAGTGAATCTTTTTTACCACATATTTCACTTTTTTCTTAATGATTATCTCCTTAAATTCTTCCAAAGGGATTTTATATGTCCATACAAAATATGTATACTTTGGAAAAGCTGGAGACTCTGATATAGGACATCTACTTTGTAGATTATTTTGTATTTTGGAACAATTCATGAAATTATTTTGTTAAAATGTGTGCCAGAATTGGTTTTGTACAGTTTTGGTGATACATAAGTAGATGTGCTATATGTGTTTGAAAAGGCCGAGGTTACTGTGTTTATAGCAAGCTTATTTTAATTGAGAAATTTATGATGGATATTAATCTATAAAGTTGGCCATTTGGCTAAGTGAATATTGAGATTCAATTAATCAACATACGTTATACAAAACTGTAGGGTTGTGATTTTCTGTAGCCCATGTTCAATGAGTTCAATATTATAAAAGAATAAGAGGAAACAAGAAATCATCCATTTGGCTGCAATTTTATATTAATATTGCCAGTTTAAGTAGTCAATATTGTAACTCCATAGCATCAAATTTTATAGTAGACACAAAAAACTTATTGAAAATTGACCTGTTTTTTTAAATAAAACATTAACATTGTGACCAGATATTAAATTTTGAAAACATAAATAAAGAAAAATAGTTCAAGTAAATTAACAAGGAGTGCTGTTAGCTTTAAACAAAATGGACGTCTGGAGTTGAGAGGTTTTCTATTTAAACTTTTAAATTGTAACAGAATTTTTTGAGCCTGTAAAAGTTTTTCTGATAGCTGCATTCATAAATTATCTAACCAAAATGTTGATATAAGAAAAAAATAGAGTTATATAGTTGCGATGTAAGCCAACGATATATGTATTATATTACAATCTTTTTGATATTAAATATGCAAAAATAAGATAGTAAGTAGAACACATGAAAGATGTACAACAAAAATTGTTATTTCAGATTTACATACAAATTGAAAATATATCATAGAGCAGCTTGAGATATGAGTATATAATGGAAAAGTTTCTTTCGTTTACAACTAAGGTTAGTTGTTTATAAAGTTTCAAAGAATAACCACTATGTTTACAAATGACGTTATTGTCAAATAGGTGTTTAACTATATCATTTTTTTATAAATAAGAGTCATTTATTATAAAAAAAAGATTGGATCAAAACTGGGAATTTGGCTATAAACTATTGAGATTGTTTCAATAAATTTACAATGAAATTATATTGATCCAGACAAATTCAATAAAGTAATATCTTGAAAATAAGTACTTTTCCTTGCATTATATAAAGCTTTGTCACTAGAAACTTATTTTGGAATTTCTGTTATCTCAAAAAGTGATGGACATACTTACCTGGTGCAAAATCGTGTACAGATGCATATTTAACATTCCTCAGGTATTCCATTACACCTTCATCTGCATTTTTAGATTGCCCTATAAAATTTTGCAGTTTTTCGTGGGAATAATACAAGTAATCGGCACTCATAATTCTTCTAGGGTATGCGGTTTTTCTATTATCTAAAATAGTAAATAGTTTCCGAACTATATTTCTTAGCCAATATAAATAAAATTATCACGAGAGACAACGCAAAATGAATATTTATATTTTTGTCCTAAAAAGATATCCTCTTTTATAACCGTAAATGATGATAAATAGTTAACCTAAATGATATTCCTTGACAGTCCTTATTTTAGTTTCGATTATTATCACTTAGCGCTGTTGTTCCTCTGTTGGCAATAAATATTGTTGACAACGTCAACCTAATCAGCTTACATGTTTAAATTTGAAAGAATTGGTTGTTACGATTTCATTATTCCTATTTCAATAATGGTATTTACTTGTTATGTACATAATTGTTCTTTCAACCGAAGAACAAATGCGTACTTTTTCTAAAGACCTTAAGGTAAGTTTAAATGTATAATATACAGAGATTTTAAAATATAGCACTATTGAATCAGCATATTTACATCTTTATTGTCAACATGTAAAGTTTCGTATTAAAAATATAATATTCTGATATATGTATATAAACTAGGTTCCATATTGAAAATATGTGACAGGTTGCTCACAATACTATCAAGCTTTGCTATCGCATTATTTAAATATTTTAAAATGTTATACTTAAGACTAAAGTCAGCATTATTGGTTATTAACACTACTGGATTTAATTCCTGATCTGATCCAATGCCTGTATATACTGTTTTTGAACCCTTAGGACCTAACAGGCTTGGGGTTAAGGAAGAAACCCTTTTTGTCGGAATTAAATACTCAGGAAGAGTTGGTTAAAGTATCTCCATTAAGTAGTCTCAAACACTTTAAAACCAACAGTCTATATGTCTCTTGGATAAAAAAGGTTCTCCCTTATGCCTTATGTCCATATCTTTGGCTAACTTTGTGACACTAGTCATCAGCCTTGGCTATCGCCTTTATCCATTGTACCAGAATTTTCTCATGTTTGGAGGTTAGAACTACTGTAGGTATTTTTGAATATCTATTTACTTTTCTTTTCTTTTCTTATAAAAAATTATTCTTTTGGTAAGTTTAACATAATAGCAAGTTTAACAAATAAAAATAAAAATTTCTTAGTAGTGGAATGCTCTGTTCACAACTGGAGCAACCCTTATTGGGTGTGCCAATAGTAGGACATCCTCCTCTAATCCTAGAAAATCTACTTTGAATAACATTTAATACTCTAAAACTAAAGGGTTTTTATATGTGTACCTAATCATTTAATCTTTGAAATAAATCGTTAACATTAAAAACAATAGATAAAAAAAATCGTAGAAATATACTTACGCCTTATCCATTTCCTGAGCGAGGTCAAAAAATGTCGAAGAAAAAAACGCAAAATTGTATTAACAACCGAACAAAAAGGTTACATACCAAGATACTGCCAAAAAATGTAATTGCAGATGTTTACAAAGGCCTTTCATCGGATCAAGGTTATAAGGTACCCAACCTTTAATTTTGAGGTATAAAGTTGAGTGTCCCACTATAGGTATACTTATCGACGGTATTGCAGGTTTTCTGCGGTTTTCTTGTAACCTGGTGAACCTGTTCTAGCTTTTTTTTCTTCTTCTTCGAGCCACGTTTGGTCTTCCCTTTTTTTTCTTTTTTCAGTCTGAAGCAGTGCCATGACAAACCTATCACCACCAACCCAGCCCTACAGAGGAGCAGCCCCTATATCAGGGTCAATTCCAATAAACCTTTCTCTCTCTAAAAACTACTTCATCCCATTCAAAATATACCCAGAGAATCTCTCTTTCTTTCACTTTTTTGTAGGTACCATTATCTTACTTTATACTAGGAATAAACTTGTACATACAGTGATTTTTCTCTTGTCTAAGGAAATATTTAACAATTAACAATTACAGAATAGGTATTGATTACCCTTTATATGACAGGTTGTAACTTACCACCCTTGAGTGGTCATAATTTGTGCCAACTAAAACATGTAACTAGTTGACTTAAAAAACCTATATTCATGAAGTTTCAACTAAAAACAGGAAAGAACTTTAGTTTTTTATTTCATCAACAATGCCAAACTAATAATCATTTATAAAAATAGAGTAATATTGTGGACATGAATATTAATAGTATAATTTTTGGAATAATGAATTATTTACAACATTTGAATAGATTTTTTGTCGTATTTTCTCTATTCTCTGTAGCAGTCTTTGTTGACACTACATTTCTAAATTTAAAATTATCCCATATATAAAATTTACAAATAGTCGCCTGCAGCATGAATATCAAAATCACGTTTTATCTAGATTTATTTTTCAAGTCATACAACTATCTATTACCGAAACAACTACTCTGATAAGAAAATTAGAAAATAATTTAAAAAACATAACAGTTAAAATAGATGAAGTAATTCCTATTAATATTTACCAAAAATTTAACGAAAAAGAACTGAATCACTTTTTAATAAATGCAGAGAAAAAAAATTGAAGAAAATTGATAAGCTAATAAAACAACAACCTATTGCTGAAAATACAAATGAAATAAAATCAAAATGCATCTAGAATTTAACTGATACTGTTATACCAGATGAAGTGAAAGAAGTTTTATCTTTAGGTCCCCATTTTGCACAAAATAATTCTAGTGACAAACAATTACCTGTGACAAATATATTATGTAATATTGAATGCAACACCAATAATCTAAATAACGAAATTCAAAATAAAATAAGATCTGATTTCAAAAATAAATTGAAAAATAAAAGACAACAAAACAATATCGAACCTCAAAATATAACTAAAACCAAAGAATTCATAAATAAAAATAGAAATCTCAAAATTTTGAAAAGCAGATAAATCTAAATAAAACTGTTATCATGAAATCAAAAGATTATTATGATAAAATGATGAAATTATGAAACGCTGAGACAACTTATAAAAAAAAATTAAACAAGACTCTACGAATTCTCATCAAAAACAAAATAATGATCTAAACTCGATCTTGGGAAAAACAACTTTTTATTTCGCCATCAGACGCAAAAAATTGGAAATTCACAATGCCTTACCCCCTAAAATATATGGTTTACCAAAACTGCATAAACCTGACATCCCCCTTCGACCGATTGTTTCAAGTATTCAAACTTCTCTCACCCCATTATCTAATTGAAAAATATTTTGAATAAAAATTTATATCAAAACAAATACTATATTTAAATACATGGGATTTCAAAGAAAAAATTAAAAGTATAAAAATTCCTAACGAATATGTATTTATTTTGTTAGATGTGGTTTCTTTATATACATTACCATTGTGAAAAATATATTAATTAAAAAATGGGACAAAAAAGAATATACAGAAATACCTCAAAACGAATTTATGAAAGCTATAGAACTCACCCTTACAACAACGTACTTCAAATATGAAAATGAAATATACAAACAAATTGATGGTTGTGCTATGTGGGTTTCCATTTCAGGTGTTATAGCACAATTGTTAATGGAAGATCTTGAGGAAACTGTCCTAAGCAAACTTGATATAAATATTCCATCCTTTTTCCGATATATAGATGATTGCATTACTGCTGTACCAAAGAATCAAATTGAAAACATAAATAAAAAATTCAATTCTTATCATAAAAAACTTCAATTCATAATCGAGGTTGAGCAAAATAATAGATTCAATTTTCTTGATGTCACATTATATAAAATTAACAATAACATAAGAACATAATGGTATACGAAACCAACTTGGTCCTCAAGATATTTAAACTTCAATTCGTGTCATCCTATGTCACAAAAAAGATCAGTGATAATAAGTTTGGCTATTCAAAACGCAGAAACAGCATTGAAAGAAAATAATTATCCGGAAAAAATGGCAAATAACATATTCAAGAAAAGGATAAACAGATACTACAATCAAATAAAAAACAAAACAGAAACGAAACATCAAAACTTAGAACATGTTTCCTTACCTTATGTACAAGGACTTTCCCAACAATTATCGAATTATTTCAATAAATATGATATTAGTTTAAGTCATAAAGCACATAATTCATTATCCAAATATTTCACTAAATTAAAATCTAAAACACTAAAAAACAAAAGAAATTATATTATATATCAAGTGCCTTATACTAATTGTAACGCTGTCTACATATGGCAACATCTCAGTATTTAGAAAATAGACTAAGAGGTCATCAATACGATACAAAAAAATAGAACTACATTAACGAACCATGAATAT
This sequence comes from Diorhabda carinulata, assembly GCF_026250575.1. Classification (NCBI taxonomy): domain Eukaryota; kingdom Metazoa; phylum Arthropoda; class Insecta; order Coleoptera; family Chrysomelidae; genus Diorhabda; species Diorhabda carinulata. The sequence goes on from NC_079472.1 coordinate 42,055,926, forward strand.
CAAAAAAACATACATTCAATTATAAAGATTCAAAAATTCTTGAAACGGAATCTAATACACGAAAAAGGGAATTTTTAGAAATGGTCACATTCATAAGAACGAAAAAAGATCTAAATAATTTAAGTAAAATTTATAGCTCTATTTTGTAAATTCTATTAAAACTACAAATAATTTAAATGATTACTGCTATATATTTGAGATGTAGGGATCAACGAAAAATTAATTTTTTCTTATTAGAATAAAGTTCTAAGTTGATTTTATTCTTATTTGGATATTCATGATGAAGGTGACCTATAGATCAATATAAATAAGCAAATTGTCAGTGTCAATATCATATTTAGATAAAGACTCGAAGAAAAGTTGAAACGTCAAAATTTATCTTTCTTTTAAAAATTTAAAACAAATTTTAAAACAGAAGAGACCTAAAATCAAGAACATTTATGTGCATTAATATTTTGAAGTATTGATATATTGTTTTATAATTTTTATGGCTGCAACTAGAGACACGCAATATTTTCTGATTCTTCTATATTCATTAGGCGGTTATACAAATTGATGATTTGTCCATAATTTCATGCGAAAAGTATTGAATTAAATTAATTTGAGAACCTAATAATAAATTATGTAGAAAAATAAGATTTTTTATACTTCACACAAGATGTATTTAAGAATAGTTACTAGTCTCTTACTTTATTGCCATCTCTCGTGATTGCTTGGGTATAAAGTCCGAAACCCACTAGCAACAAGCCACTCCACGCCATATGTCAAATATGTGAGCATATGTTTTTCCATTTAATTCAATTGTCTGCGTAGACACTCAGCCCACCGCACGCCACGCCATCCCACGTTGGACGACTCAAAATTCTCAGATGTAACCGACGCGTGTTAAGATGTGTTAATGCCACTCTCTTGCTTTTGTAGGCCAGTCTATAGAAAAGTTTCATTGCACTGGGTTTACATTAAAGATTGACTCCAAAAACAATAAGAGTTGTTAATAAAAAAAGTTCGGCAATTTGAATTCTTATTTAATATACGTTCTGAACAATATAGATATTAGAATATGCGCGTGTCGTCACGTGACGTGTTATAAATGAGTATACGATAATGTACCACACATGGCGTGGCGTAGCGTGTTGTTAGCGACCTTAAATCGTTTTAGTAAATGTTACTGACATTTCTTATAGTAGTATAAATATCTATTATTGTATTATTCTTTATTACTAGTTAATTTATGCTATAATTCCTGAAAGTTATCAGCAACTCAATGATTTAGTTTTAGGGAAGGTAATGGGGCAAAAAAAATAAACTTTATATTTCGTGCAACAGCCATGCTAGATCAACTTAATTTACTTTTTGTCGTTTTAATAGGGAAGTGGTAACCAATAACTTGATTGTAGACAAAGTTGTGATGGAAAATGAAAGTTTAGGCAATTAATTTAATTTTTATGCATTTTTACACTTAATTGCTAAAAAATAACATGACTTAAACACTAGGTAAAAAACAGTAATAATGTAAGATTGTGTTGTAGTATTTAATAGTACATTGTTGTTTTTCCAACCTAATGAAATTTACTTAAGAATTACACTAACAAATTCAGTTGAACAAACATCAAACCAATAAAAATATTAAAAATTATAAATTTTGATGATTATTCAATATTGTGGATGTTAATTAGTGAAAAATGTAATTGGGATTTTCTGACCGACAAAAAATTATCCGAATTTATGATGTGTCTCGACTATTAAAAGATTTGTGAATTGATATATTAAAAGAGAAATGGTCATTCAAATGGAAAGAAAGTGAGCAAACTGCTTTACGGGTATGTTATTAAATTTTATGAAGTAGATTCTGGTGATTATGACACCAAAATGTGCAACTGAGTCTTACGGTATATATACCAAAACCAAAAGGAAAATGAAACATACAGCACAAGTTTCTTTCTCTTTGTTTTTTATGGTTATGGGCTTTTACCAGATTTTCTATAATTATCGTTGCGATTTCTTGCTTCTATTCATTACTAATCTGGGGTCACAGTAGTGCACCTGTCAAGTCGAGCAAAAAAAGCGGCACGGCCGCACCATCCTTTTCTCGAAGCAGTTCAGAAGCCTGCATTTCTAGTAACTGAGCAAGCTTTGTCAAAGTTCATAATTTTGTCACCAACTGACTGATTGATCATCAAAGGTACTTTCAGTAGACAGAAGCCTCAAATTTTGAATACAATACTGTTTAGTATAGTTTAGTGTATATCAAGGTAAAACTAAAATATTTTGCAATTTCAGTTCAGTAGATGTAATAGGCCGGTACGACTATGGGTACAGGGTCTTTCACGACGAGTTGAATCGATATGTATATGGGAAAGTACTGCAACTAGTGCTCTGAAAATTTTCAGTTTTCAGAAACTTTCGGTTATACCGGAAGTGGACCCAAACTTTCGGTATAACTTTGAAAAATTTTTGGAATCTACGCAAAATTTCAATATAACTTTATATATTTTTTCAGTATGCCTAAAGTCAACCATTTTTTAAATTATTTCACATTTTTGAAATTTTTGGACACATGCAGCCCTCCATTAAAAAAATTATATTTCTATGTTTAAGTCAGTCACGTCTAATATTTTTGGGATTTGGATAAATAACACTTACAGCTTTCAAAATATGTGAAAACCTTGACAAAAATTTATATAGGGTGTTCAGAAAATTGTGCAGAAAGTGAAATAATTAAAAAATGGTGGACTTTAGGCATACTAAATTTTGCGCAGATTCCAAAAATTTAATAAAATAGTTTAAAATAACGAAGTTTGGGTCCAATTTCGGTAAAACCGGAAGTTTCAGAAAACTAAAATTATTTAGCTGAAACGAGCATTTCGGAAAACCCCTGCAAGCAAATTTTCAGTACTTTCCCATATACATATCGATTCAGCTCGTCTTGAAGGACCCTGTATAGGGAAGTCAATAAGTGTCAGAGAAACGGCGAAATCAATGAGTGTGAGAGAGATAATGTGACGTCACAGTGACGTAGAGTCTCGTGTCGTTACAGGAGGCCTGTATAAATAACTTTGTAATCCCATATGATATGATATATAAAAAATAAAATAAATGATTAAAGATTAATGGTTCTATCGGTATAGAGAAAAAAGTAGAGGTTGATCCGGAAAATACGAAAATAATTAAAAAAATATAGATTACATTTAATAAAGAACATGTTTACGAGCTTGGTCCGTTCAAAATTAAATTTGAATTGATTTATAGAACTTATTTTTATCACGAACATATGTATAACATATGCTATAACTTACACAAAAGTCAGGGCCTAAGTCTCAATAATGCGCTGATGGATATCGGTTCTGCAGTATTCACATCCCGTCAATCTTACATGGCACTTTTAAGAGTTACATGTCTGAACGGGTTACACCTATTAATGTCGACTTAGGAAGTATTAAAGCACAGGAATCCTCAATTTGTGAATACAATAGACTAAGAAGCATGTACCGTCCAGATTTTGTCAAAAATTGTAAAATCAAAGCCTCCGAGAAAAGCTGTAACTGAAGCTCAAGAAGTAGTATCGGAAAAGAAAAAGAGGAAGAATACCTACAAAATTAAGAAAAGCTCATAAGGCAGAGAGTGGGCTTTAAGAAAATTCGTGGTTGGTATTTAAGAAGTAGAGTATACTGGAAAGAAAAAAAAAGGTCTATCTAAAAAAAGAAATGAGATGCCATCAAAAACAAAACTTGTAAAAAAAGTCTCGCAACTCAGTTAGCATGATTTTGCAATCGCACTAAACAATCTTATTTACTGTAATATGTATTGTTTGTGAATTACATTATGTTTTTATGCGATGGCAAAGTCAAACTATTCTATTTAAACATAAAAGATTTTTGATATTAATGTGGTCACTGTAAGATGTTGTTAGATTAGCTAATTACGTAATAACTTAAGAAAGAAGGTTCCTTAAGTAGGAACTGAATAAATCAACCGATTTGGTATTTCATGGATCTCACAATTTTTTACGGTAAAAGAACTGAGTTGCAAGACTTGCATTTTTGGCATTATTTATATACGCCTCTCCATACTATATTTCTATATACTAACTTTCAATTCCACAATAGTTTATATGTTCATCAATATGTACTTCCATTTTCATTAAAGGTGAAATTTCATGTAATAATGAATGCATGTTAAAAATTGAGCATTCTTAAGCTTTTTAAATCGGGTATTAGAGCAAAAAACACTTATCTATGTTACCAGCTGTTTACTAGTGTTTTTACAAGAGAAATGAACAATAAGATAATAATTTATAGTGGTTTATCAATCACTTTTAACGATATAGTACATTAATCGATTAAACTATTGACTGAGGTGGTTTTTTTTTCAGTGTTTTGAAGCTTGATGCTCTCATACTTGACGCTGCATTAATTTAATATGGCGTTCCAGTTAAATTTATCTCATTTAACAAGTTGTCAGCGTCGAGCCTTAATATGAAATTGCACCTTAATGTATATAGTCTATTCAGTTGGGATATTGTGATAGTTATTTTGATATTAAGTTCTTTTGAGAATGATAACATTTGAATGTTGAGAAATATAAATTGATTTGAGAGTGCATGTGCGTATGTGCACTTTTGACGAGCCGTTACTGCAAACATGAAATATGTCAACAATGTATTTTTACTAACTGCTGTTTTAGGAAGTTTAGAATTATATTACCAGTATATACAGGGTGATTGATCAGTGTGATAAAGTTCAGTGCCTCCTTTGTCCTTTGAGATATCAATTTGAAAATTTAAGTGATTATAGCCGTTATTAAGAAAGAAAGAAATGCTTTATTGTCAAAAAATTGTTACAATTTGTAGACAAAAACTTGTAAAAACTAAGAATCAAGAATAATAACTGAATGAAGATGCAAATAAAATAAAACTTCAATATACAGAAGAAAACCTCGAAGTAACAAAATTGTAGATAATAGTAATAGGTAATAATTAGTACATATATAAGTCTTATATGAGTCCACAGCAAAAATTAAATCAGTATGCAGCATGTCCGGAATTAATTAATTATTATTAGAATAGAATTATATCGATTTGATTTCAAGTGGCAAGTGGTTGTGGATTTTTTTGCATTGTAAAATATTGAGCCCTTAACTAATTATGAACATGGAGTAGGTAGTTGAAGGTCGTGCTTCGCGCTCCGTGCAACGATCTATCTGAAATTGGATAAGCGTGCTTACAAATTAGGCAAACTGATTCAAAAATGAATAAGGAAGGAATAGTCAGAATTTTTAATGTTTTAAAGCAGTCTCTGCAGTAAGCCCTGCTGTTTAGTCCGAGTTGTGTAGTTTGAAGATTCGCTCAAATTGAGTCGCACCACACGTACCCCAGAGGAAAAGGGCATTTCGAAGATGCGTCTCAATAAGGGCATAATAGACTGTTAAGGAGGAGGATAAGTCCAGTTCTTTGGAAACTGATCTCAGCGCAAAGTAGGAGGAACTCTTTAAATAAGGCGACAATATATAACTACCATTTCAAGGAATTGTCCACAACAATAACAGATTTAAGATTTAACAACGTCAATGGTGGTGTTATATAATAAAAAAGGCTGCAATGTATTTTTATATGATATAGATATAAATATATCCTATATAGATAGGCGATGTAGTTGATAAACAGAAGAAATAAAATAGGGCCTAGTACTGACTCTTGGGGCCCTTACAAGCTGACTTTTGTTGGTGTGGTATGACTTAAACCATGCGGGAGGTGTTCCCTGAAACCGTAGTACTGCAATTAGTTGATGAGAATATTATGATTAACACAATCGAAAACCTTATAAAAATCACAAAAAGTTGTTGTAGTGGAGTGATGGCTGCTTAGGCTAGAGTCGACATTATTTAGGAGGGAGAATATAGCATCATTTGTGCATTTGTTATTCAAAAACCTAAATTAATGGGGAGTAAGTATTTTATATTTAAACAGAAATGATATAAGCCTCTTTTTGACCATTCTTGGATAACGTGGGGAAGGAGTACAATTTTTTTATCTCCTCCTTTTTGCAGAGGTATAATTATTGCCGTCTTAAGGCAATTGGGAAAAGCGCCATTTTGAAATGAAACGTTAATTAAACTAGTAAGGTGATTTAATGTGCAATCGGGCAGACTCGAAAATATTTTTGTCTATCAGTTCCAGATGAATATTTATTTTTGATGTCATTAATTGTCCTGCGAAACTGTGCTATAACTAGGGGCATAAAGAAGAAACGAATCAGTTACTTTTTCTTTAACTAAACACCCTACATTTATAGCATATTTGGGATCAGCTTGACTTCCCTATTACAATGATATAGGGTTATGATGTATTTTACGGAGTATACAAAACGTTTTAACTAATTTTCCATAAAAATCGTAAGTTCAATGACCTGTACTATTTAAGAGACAGAGTGTGTCAAAATACTAATACATTATTGTCTCATTTTTTTTGATCAATCACCCTTGTATTTTATGTAAGTATTAAAAAGGAGTACCAGCATACTTCTTTTTTCATCAAGCATTCTCTATACATACAATTATTAGTTCTTGTGATATTTCGTTTTTTCTGAGCATAACAATGATTATGTGCCAATATCTAATCATTTAACAATTGATTGTGAGTTGACTTTGATTTATTTGTCAAAAACTGACATTTTATCATTGCTGTTTTGTACTGTAAGGGTCGAATTTCAATATTGCAAATACATCGTAAAACGAGTATATTACAAATAAATTACATGAACGGAACTATATGAAACTATCCTATTTAGTAGAGTATACGTACACGTCTTAATTATCACAATAGGTGTTTATAATTGATCAAATTTCGGGAGTTATTGTGTTTTTGTTAATATTTCATTATAATTTGCAACGTGTTCTTGATAAACTATTTGTTTTACCTTCTCCCATACAAAAAATTTATTATTGGGGGGGGGCAAATTATGGTCATGGTCAATTGTCGTTCAAAATGTAAAATTTTAGAATAAAAAGAAAAGGCAAATGAAAACTTTGAAAATTTAATTATACTTAAATTATAACATAACATTTTTCTTGAGTTTAAACTAAAATGATCCAAAACTTTCTTCACTATGAAATCCTGATTTTCCTTCAAAAATTTTCGATGTACACTTATCAAACTCAACCCAGTGAGTCTATCATCACCTATTGTACTCCTGAGCCAGGTTTTCACCCTTCGTAGGGTACTTTCCACAGTAGCAGTAGTGAATGGGAAAGCACTCAATATTAACAGTTCGTGCCTTGTTGCAGGGAAAAAAACATTAGCTTTCTCCAAAAGTGCAGCCATTTCAATGTCCTTTAATTCGTCTTTTGCTAAATTCTTTTTCTTCCACATATTGTACCACAAATCAAATTCTGCAGAGACATCACCCAGCTCATAAAATGCTATGAAAGATTCTGTATTATTTTTGAAATCTTTTGAAGCCATTCTGAGCTTGCTTGAAGGATGAAGATAAGTTAAAGCAAAAGGACACAGGACACGCAAATAATATTATTTAATAGAGCTAATTAATTGATTTTAAAGTGTTCAAGTGTTCATAAAAGCAACCAAACGACCACATCAACAAACAAAATATATAAAACAGACATCTGCAGAGCAGAAAAATTTGTATACTTTTGATAAATTTTTTTTTATTAAAATTATTTAATTTATTTTTTCTTTCGGGGGGAGGGCAGTTGTCCCACGCCCATGAGGCTAAAACTATTTCTCTCAAACCATATTTCCCCAAACTGATTATTTAGCTTTATTCCTTTGTTTATAATAAGCAAAGCGGCCATCTTGTTGAAAGAAATGAGTCTTTCGAACATTAAAGGAAGTCCGCCAATGAATGTTTGCACTTTGGAAGTATGCTGATTGAACGTTTTGGGAAGAAGTAATACCATTTGGCGTATAAGTAATTGTTGGGATTATGGATTAGGTAACGGTGTATTTATGATAAAAACTAAGTACATTATAAATTGGAAGATTATTTTATTTTCGGAGGTATGTTCTCACAATGTTAAGGATCGGAGAGAACTGACTACCTAGTACGTAAACTCAATATATTTTGGGTTTGTATTATCGATTTTATAAAATATCGGTTTTCTAAAAGTAGTTCATTTGAAGACAAATAGACATCACCTTCTCTGGCAAATTTTGACTTGGTGTGGATAAATTCGAAGCAACAGTTTTATCATAAGTTTGATGTATAAGGTAACCAAACTTTTGGAAAAATGCCGCTTAGCAGTCAAATGGACTAAACTAAGTTTCCCAATCTAGAACAATTCGCGCAACTGATGTTTGAAGCATTTGACAACAGTTGCAACGCCACTACGTGGAAGGCAGTAGTGTGAGGTTTTAGAAATATCATAATCAGATCACTTAAATGAGGTGAAAAACTAGTCTAGATGTGATGGAGTAGATGATTTTTGAATGGTAATTATAGAAAACAGTAATTGTAGTGGTGGAAAAACTTTTTCTAATACTTTTTCACGGAATTGCGAAATCGGGAGAGGATTTTCTGTCAATAAGGAGATTTTGGTTGAAAATTAATAATAAGAATCACTTATACGTTAAAGATTAGTGTAAGATTCTTCACAAAAAATTGGTGGACTAAAAAGTGTAGATATTTCATAATCTATGATACTTTTTATGAGAATTTCCTATTCAAGATATGGCGTAGTACAAAAAGATAAAAAATCATAATGTTTACTGTAAATTAAAAAAAAACTTGAAAAACAAAGAGAAAAGTTGTAAACAATAAATTCTATAACGACTCTCAAAAACTGCTTGGAGCAGTAGAGAAAGAATTAACTAAATTGAAAAAATAATTTGTTTGCCTTATTTTACTTATATTTTCTGAAATAGATATTCATAATAATAATAGGGTAGTAAACTTACGAAATTTCAACCAGGACGATGGGGAGAAAGATAGGAATTTTATTCTCAATTTTTATTACACACCCTGTAATCTTATTAATATTAATATGAATGTATCCACAAACCTCACTCTTAAGGCTTTTAATTTCTTTTAAATTTTTTTTCATTTGAGAAAAGAGATGTTAGTCAGATGGTGCCAAATCTGGTGAATAAGGTGGGGGGTGTTATAGTAATTCAAACTCTAAATCACGAATTTTTTGCATGGAAACATGAGATTTGTGTGCAGGGGCGTTGTACTGCAAAAACAAAACACCTTTGGATAGCTTTCCGCGTCTTTTCTCTTTAGTTTTTTCCTGTAGAGTGGTCAGTAATGTCGAATAGTAATCTCCAGTTATTGTTCTACCCTTATCCAAAAAATCAATCATGATTACTCCAAGGCAATCCCAAAAAACTGAAGCAAGAACTTTTCCAGCAGATTTTTAGGTCTTGAAGAACCAGAGTGTTGCCATTCCATCGATTGTTGCTTTGTTTAATTTTGCAGCAATTTTTTCTCATGTCCAAATTGACATCAATTATATGATGAAGGGGTTCGTATGAAATATTCAGTGCTTCAGATATGCTCCCAATTCGACGGTCTGATAAAATCATGTCATGAACTACATCGATATTTTCGGGGACTGACACAGAAACTGGTTTTTCTGATCGGTCATCATCTTCAATGGAAAATTGACCTCTTTTGAAGCTTGCATTCCAATTTTTCACGGTCGCATACGAAGGACATTGATCACCAAGGGTATTAAACATACCTTCGTAAATCTGCTTACGTCTTAACCCTTTTAAATACAGGTACTTGATGATGGCTCGATACTCCAATTTTTCGATTTTCACAATTTCGATGGACATCCTTTTTCTTTTAATTTATTGCGTAACTCTGGTTTACTTTTTTTTCTAAGCTATTGTCCGTTGTTATGGTAACGCAATATTTTGTTTATGCATGGAACTGGTCTAGGTTAACTAGATATCAATACATCCTCGTATTAGTCATTCTTATAACAAATATAATCAAAGTTTCAAATTGAACTTTTTTGTTAATTAATAGGGGTTAATTTATTTAATATATTTAAATAGTTTCACTTCTTTCAATATGTGAAAAATTCAGATAAGTCATAATTTTATGCAAATTTACAAAAAAACCATTGTATGTAAGTCTCGTTTTTAAGAATCTGCACATTTTCTGCAAAATATCAAAACCAAACTACAATATTGCCAAATTTACATACAAAAAATGTTAAATCCTTTAATATAAAGCTGATCTGTTACTTTCTCAGGGCTGGTTTATCAATTGAAATATTTATCCTGTTGTTGAGTATCCGTTGGATAATATTAACCTGCAGATACGGGTTTTCTTCTATATATTATCCACAAATTTATTAACTGACATATTAGTAATGTTGGCAATAGTGACACATCACTCAATAAGTAATGTGACCAACAAAGGAAAGAACATTTTTTTGCTAAAAAAATTTTATTCATCAATTTAATTTCCTTCAAGAGCAATACGATAATTCCAACGCTACTCTAACTTCTCGATGCCGTACTTGTAGTAGGATTTGTTTTTTTCCTCTTTGCTTCTTCATTTGAGCTGAATTTCTTACCGGCGAGCATTTTTTTGATATCAGTGAATAGTCAGTAGTGACTGGGGGACAGAACTGAAATGTACGGTGGATGAGAAAGCAAATCGAAGTGTAAATTCGTTGAATTTAACCATCGTTGCTATCGACTTGTGAATATGCGCATTATCTTGGTGGAACAGTGTTTTATTCTTCGACATATGAGGCGGTTTTTCCTTGATTTTTGCATTCAAACGATCCAACATCTCCCTTTTGGAGATAGTCGCTGAAAAATATTCCATTCGCATTCCAAAATACTGAAGCACTAACCTTCCTAGCTTACTGTTGTGTCTTTGGACTCTTTGGCGACAGCCCATTCAGATGAAGACCGTTTTGATTCCGGAGTGAAATGATGGATCCATTTTGCATCCATTCTCACATGTCGACGCAAAAAATATGATTTATTACATTTAAATATGGCCAAACACTGCTCTGAATCATCAACACACTGTTGTTTTTGTTTTTGATCTAATGTGAGTAAACGTGGCACCCACTTTGAAGCTTTCTCATGATCAAACGTTTGGTGTCTGTTCGACCACGTTTAATTCAGCAAACCAATAACAAATGAGTTTTTTCGATGGAGCAGAGTTCGGATAACACTTTTGAAGCCAATGCTGAGCTTGTACAGTATTTCCTTCATCAAGAAGTAATGATAAATTAATAGACGAAATTGTTTTGAATCCATTGTTTTGTCAATAATAAAAGTAGCTTTACATAAATGGCTATCATTTTTTTCTGACTAATCGAAATGTCATGAAATTTTATATATAGTTTTTTGAAAGTTGGTACTTCATAAACGTCATATGGATTTGACAATAGCAGCGCCATCTGTGTGTCAGTCACACGATTTATTGAGTGATATAATACATTCTTAGCTATCAAATTTTATTCAAACTCTGGTTCATTAATCAATAAGTGAAATAATTTTTATTTTGATATGATGGATTTTGTTGATTACTTGATGGATAGTGATGATCATATTGATGTAAAATAATTTCAATACGAAAGAAGGCCTTTCAGATCTGTTCTTTTATTTTTTTATTATATTCTTCAGAGAGTAAAATTGCAGCCTCGCTTCTCAGTATTAGTATTTTCTGGGCATCTGAATCTAAATATTGTTTTATGAAATAAATTTGGTTTCTGGCTTGTTTTACCCAACAAATAAAAGTTGTCCTATTGTCAAAAAACTCAATTTCCAATAATAACTGATACTTAAGACTTATTTCACGGATAAATTGTAATGTACTGGAAGGAAGATTTTAGAGTTAGAATTTTTGAAATTGCTAAGTCCTTCTTAGATCTTAGGATTTAGGCAAAGAAAAAAAAAGATTAGGTAAAAAAAAAGAAATTTTAAAAAAATAAATATATTTACATATTATACAAATAGAATACATATTTATCTTATAAACATAAATAAAAATATGTACAAAACAAAACATTTTATACGATTAAATTCATTTTTCTAAAGCTAAGTGACAATGTAATGATTCCACTAAAAGAGTCTTTATAATCTCTCTTAGAAATGTATTACGTATAATTTTTTAGTAAATATTCGAAATTATTTTTATTATAAAATTCCTCTAGTATAGTCATTACAGCATATCCTAAGAAGTATGTTTTATTAAACAAATACTGCTTTTCCAAACTTTAAATTCAAGTGAATAGTATTATTGGTAAATTATATTGAAAATTATTAATATTTGAATTTTGTCTATTGGTCTAAATAACGTTTCATTTTTTGAGCGAAAAAGTTTGCGAAAAGAGTAATTTCACGAACAAAATAAAGTTGACTTTCAATACAAATCTCATAGAAAGTTTTTTGTATAACTGCCCTATTTTGATAATAAATTAAATAATAGTATTTACAATGTAACTAAATTTTGACATCACTTGGGAGTTAAGTATATTTATCCTCAACTTATGTATAATGTACCCCTTATAGCGTTTTTTCACCGGACAACGGACCGTTAACAAACGGCTATTCTTGTATACATATATTTTTTATCGGATGAATGTTACCTGGGACTGAGCTAGTTAATAGTTTTGAACTGATGGTCAGAAATGACGCACGTGTTATTGTTGTGTAAGATCTTAGCTAGTTACAGTAGTAATTTAAGTTAGCTTAAGTAGAGTTTATTGATCATTTGATCAGATTGCAATGTAAGCACCATGCCGTGATAGGGCAATTTTTTAATTTAAAAATATATTTCATTTTTTTAGAGATCGTAATTCCAATGGAGGAGGAAACGTTATACATATTAGGATTCGTAGAATACCGACATATTCATAAGACAGAATTGAAGAATGAAACTGTTGTAAGTACCAGATACTATCACATACTTAAATGTCGATCCAGGGAGATTTTGGAAATTCACAGTAGACAAGTAAGTATAGCTAATAATATGTTATCCAAAATTTTTTTTATGAGGACATTGTTTGCTTGCCTATATACACAAAAGTCAAAAATAGCATGTTATTAATTGATATTTCCTCTGTTTGAAAATTAACGATTAGCAGCTCGGATTATTATGAGATATTCTTGCTTGCTCCACTACAATAGGGGATTTTGTGTTTGGTTCTAGAGGCTAAGACTTATTTGGAAAATATAAAAAGAAATAGGAAAACGTAAAAGGTTATTGATGGTGCATCCTATATTATTGGAAAGGGAAGAATATGGTGCATTTCATACTCTTTTTACGCAATTACTTTCCGATGAAGATTTTCAACTAAATTTATTAACAATTCCATATAATATAGTAGCCATTTTTGAAGAACGCAGGTAGACGGCACTCCATTTGCAGAAAACAGGCAATACGTCCTATAAGGTATTTTAATGGTTCTTCTCAATTATCTATTCAACTGAATTTGATATGTGTATGATATCTTGGTACAATTTATATTGCAGTACCATATTATTTATGATAATCGTTAATTCTTCAACAAATCAAACAATTAAAAATTAAAATTTATACGGATTTCGTTATATGATATTAAAATACGGGTAGAATACTGGGCAAAAGTTATAACTATGTAATACCAATAATTTGGACGTTTCTTCATCTGATTATCGTACCAGATTCTATTTTCTTCCAAGGTAATTAGAGAAACCAAAGAAATACGTGTTTGAGGTTGATGTTGGTTTTGCTGCTACAGGTTTATCTGAAAAAGAAATTTAAATAGTATTTATGGATCTTGCATACAATTCTGTAATTACAAAAAGTGGCAAAATTCTGTGGTGTTGCTCAGTAACAGGATGTAAAGTAAAGTGCCATACCGATGGAGGTAAGTTCGTTTATAAACTTCTATGTTCTATGTTTTAAGTATCATTTGTTACCAGCGTTACCCTTATAATATTTATATACATTTATTTTGTTTATTCAATAATAAATAATATTTATTCTGTTTGCTTAATTTTAGAAAGCGACAATATGGTGGATTTTGATTTAGACCGTAATCTTTTGACAAATGTATAAAAACTAAGTAGATAAGCTGTAAGAAATGCACGCAAACCGAAAGCAATTACCGACATATGCGAGAGACCTGCAAATATTGTACATTCGGAAATTGTTGAATCACCGTATAAGAAGCATTTAACTATAAAAGATATAAATTTACCTCGCCGCACCATCAATAGAAATAGCTTTAAAATTACCGGAAACATCTCAAAATTATTTAACTAATAACATAATAACTTTTGGATCTAAAATAAATTTAAATTGTTTAAAAAACATTTTATATCGATGGTACTTTTAAATACTGTCCATATTACTTTTTCCAGTTGTTCTCCATACATGGCGTTCACAATGAATATTATATTTAATTGATCTCATGCCTTTTATCGAATAAACGTTCAACAACGTCCATTACTGCTTTTAAAAATGTTCGTATAGCGTTTGAAAAATTAATATTATTAATTATTATATATCCTTCTCGAGTTATTAACATTGAACTGGCTATTCACAAAGCCATAATCACTGTTTGGCTATTATCAACCGTATTTGAATGCAGATTTCACCTAACCCTTCTGTTTCAAAATTAGTTTTTTTGATAGTTTTTAAAAGATATATATGTATTTGAAATATGTTGTTGTAAGTGTGAGCTCTACATCTTTTATAAATTCATTTTGAGGTATTTCTGTATATTTTTCAATTTTGTCCCATTTTTTCATTAATATATTTTTCACTATGGTACTAGGAATTTTTGTATATAAAGAAACCACATCTAATGAAATAAATACATATTCGTTAGGAATTTTGATACTTTTAATTTTTTCTTTGAAATCCCATGTGTTTTTTATATAGTATTTGTTTTGGTATAAATTTTTTTTTAAAACATCTTACAAATAATTGGGTAATGGGATAACAGGAGTTTGGATACTTGAAACAATCAGTCGAAGGGGAATGTCAGGTTTGTGGAGAAAAACGAAAAAGCTATAAATGATAAAAGGGATCTAAATAATTTAAGTAAAATGTATAGCTCTATTTTCTAAATTCTAATAAATTCAATATATTTGAGATGTGGAAACCAATGAAAAATTAATTTTTCTTATTGGAACAAAATTCTAAGTTGATTTATTGTCAGTATCAATATCATATTTTGATAAAGACTTAAGGAAACATCAAAATTTATATTTCTTTTAACTATCAAGAAAAAAACTATTTATATATATATATATAATATATATATATATATATATATATATATATATATATATATTGTAATTATATTTATTTCTACCCCTATTATTGTTTTTATTATTGTTTTTATTTTTCTATTGTTGTCGCTAGCACGTTATTTGCCGGGCATGAAACTCATTCTCTCTTTGAGTTCTGGCATAAATAAATAACTTATGGATGTTTTTCCTTTTAACAAATCAATAAAAGTTTTATGTTAAAAGTTAATTGTATTATTTTTAATTCAAATAAAGTTTAATAAAATGTAGTTGAGTACGCCTATGAGTCTAACCTGAAGTTAGCCGTTCCTCTAATTTGATAATTCTACACAGTTATCTGTTATAAATCGACTCAGATGAATATTCTATTATTTAGATGTACAATATAAGGAAAATACTAGAAAATTATGTCAATTTTATATGATATAATCAAGAAGTTCTATTTCTGTGGAAGGATTACATATGATACATTGAACAAAATTTAATTATACTACACAATTCATATTATTTCTACGGAAAAGGAATCTTAACCTCACAAATCAGGAATTTTATCCATTATCAACGTAAGTATAGGTAATATTCCTTTTTTTTTAAATTATTTTATATTGTTACTATTATTATTATTGGCCAATAATATGTGAAGGAACTGACCTGAGATGATAATATCTTGCAATATCAGATCTAAAACTTCTGTGAATTGTCAGTAACAAATCTTCAACTCATTGGATTTTCTTCAGTCCAGATATTTATCTTCCATTCATCTTTAATAATTCGCAATTATTTTGTATTTTGATTCAATTTTAACTTCTATTTCTTATAACTTTGCACTCCCCATTCTCTTTTCTGCTGATACTCTTTTCCAATAACTGATGCCTCTCCTCTTTTTTTTTTTTGACTGACTAGACTTTTGCTCTTGTCTCCTCACAATGTCCTTCACTTTTCAAACACTTGTCAGTTCTTATATTTATGTTTTTAAATAAACTTTTATTTCATTAATAGTTTATGAATTTTCACTATTATGGGTCATTTTGGCAACAGTTTCATATATTTTTTTAAAAAAAATCAATCTTCCACTAAGTTTTATATTAATTTATAATTAATAACATTATTCTATGATACAAATGATTTGTACATATGCAATCCTTTTAGAATATATCATTTTTAATAAATAATTCCTTTTATATAAAATAACTATAATTAATTAACTTGCAAATATCAATTCAATTTCTTTTATTTTTTTATCGATTTTCTGCCTTTAGTTTAATTATTATCTTTAGTAAAACTAATCTCAATAAATTATAAATTTTCATTATGTACCTACTTGCTTTTAGATTTCTGATCATTTCAATATATATATACAGTGCTTTTCAGATAAAAGTATCCACCTTTAATAACTTTTGTAATACTGGTATTTAGAAAAAATCCAAAAACATGTCAATTTATGTTGTAAGGGGCAAGCATTATGGCTTATTTAAACTTACTGGAAAAGCCACCCCCTCACCCCTAGCAGCATCCCCTTTATTTTTTTAAATTACTTTTCATATTTTTTATGTAAAATTTGGATACTCCTCTTTGAGCTGATTTCAAAAATGTATAATACTTGTAGGTTAAAGTGGTTAGTTTATGAGATAAACAATTTTTCTTTTAAGAGCACAAATTTTACTTATTATTTACTTTCACCTTATTTTCCTGTACTAAAATGGGTTGTACAACAGTTCAAACTCTTTAATCTTTTTAACTGTGCTATTTATTCTACTTAAAAAATCCAAACAACAAAAAACTCTACTTTTTATTAAAGTTTGACATTGTCAACTAGAATTTGTAGTCACTATTGATAGTGTAATTTGATACATTATTTATTTTGTTTCTCTGAAATGGTTTACTCTTTGCAAGAAAGAATTGAAATTGTAGGTTTATACTACCAAAATAATAATTGTGCAAGAGCTGCTGCTAGAATATTTAACTAATTACATGACGGAAGACATGCAACTCATAAGTATGTAATTCAACTGATGGAGAAATTTACCACAACAGGGTCTGTTTGCAATAAAGTGCATAAGCGAGAGGGACTCGTAAATAACGAAGCAATCCAAGTGGCAATTTTAGGGCAAGCCAGCTTAGAGGCTCAACAACCCCAATCGTTGTCAACAATAAGTAGAGCGGTGTCTCAACTTCTACAGTTTTCCGAGTTCTACATAAATTCAAGTACCACCCATACAAAGTTAAGTTGGTGCACGAGTTGAATGAAGATGATTTTGATCGTCGTCTAGAGTTTTGCGAATCAATGACGCAAATTATCAATAACAATCCACAATTGTTAAACAATATTTGCTTTTCTGATGAATGCTCATGGTCATTAAATGGCTTAGTAAGTAGGCATAGTTGTAGATATTGGGCTGAAAGTGATCCACATATTATGCGTGAATTCCATACACAACATCCCCAAAAGTTAAACGTTTGGTGTGGTATCCTAGGTGACCACATTGTCGGACCTTTCTTCATCAACGGAAATTTAAATGGTGAATCATATCTTGAGTTACTCAGGGAAGGGGTTGACCCACGTATTACAACAATAATAGAAAATGATGATAACCTTTCCGAAGATTTATTTCAACAAGACGGAGCTCCCCCACACTATGCTATGCCTGTCCGACAATTTTTAAACGAAACATTCCCCGCTCGTTGGATAGGTAGAAGGGGGCAGATGATGGAGTGGCCACCTAGGTCACCGGATTTAACACCCCTAGACTTATTTTTATGGGGGTATTTAAAAACAAAAGTTTATGCTACCCAACCAGAATCTCTGGATGATTTACGAGAGAGGATAGAAAATGAATGTCGACAATTAAATCCAGCCGTATTAAGCAATGTCAGAGAGGCATTTCAAAATAGATTATACCATTGTATGGAAGTGAATGGTACTCATTTTGAACACTTATTGTAACTTCATAATAAATAGCACAGTTAAAAAGATTAAAGAGTTTGAACTGTTGTACAACCTATTTTAGTACAGGCAAATAAGGTGAAAGTAAATAATAAGTAAAATTTGTGCTCTTAAAAGAAAAATTGTTTATCTCATAAACTAACCACTTTAACCTACAAGTATTATACATTTTTGAAATCAGCTCAAAGAGGAGTATCCAAATTTTACATAAAAAATATGAAAAGTAATTTAAAAAAATAAAGGGGATGCTGCTAGGGGTGAGGGGGTGGCTTTTCCATTAAGTTAAAATAAGCCATAATGCTTGCCCCTTACAACATAAATTGACGTGTTTTTGGATTTTTTCTAAATACCAGTATTACAAAAGTTATTAAAGGTGGATACTTTTATCTGAAAAGCACAGTATATATATATAAGAATATCACTTTTAGAAAAACAAATTAACATGTTCAATGAAAATAAATTAACAGAATATGAATTTTTGGAACAGTCTTATAGATACAAGATGAAATATATTTTGGTTTTCCTATGGGTTTAGAATGTAGAATATTTTTCCTGAAATACACTATAAATATATAGTTTATTTTTGTTTGAATGTCTTATTGGCAAATAAATTATATTCAAAAATAAACTGAAAAATACATTTTAAGCAATAATCAAACTAAAACGTGAAACTTCTTGGCATAAGTAAAAAATTATCGATGGGAAAATTAATGTCACTATTATAAAAGCGCGGGGTGCTTTCTTTGACATTTTCTTACTTTGAAAATAAGGTCAGAGGTAAATTTTTTCACTTTTTACATTTTGACTCATTTTGATGGATCTTCATTGAAGGAAACTATCCTACATGCAAAATAAGATGATAGGTGAAAAAATATGTGGCTAAATTTCATATATTTACTATAGTTACTGGGGGGTGATAATACCATTGACATAGAAACATGACGAAACAATATAATTGAACATTTGAAAGATCAAAAGCACAGTCATTTGCAATTAATATAATAATTATTGAAAAATTTTTCAATTTAAAAAAGTGGTATAGATTTTTCTATGCCTTTGTAATCAATTTTATTCAAATATCGTGAATTATTTCTCATTGTTATAAGTGGTTATTATGATACGGTACTTTTGGAAAATAACCAAGTTTAGAGGAGAGTATAACGATTCTTATAATGGGAGGTTACTGTAATCGAAAAGAACTTATTTAATGGCAAGTTTCCGAATCGCACCCCCAAATTACCAGAATTGCAATATGCAGAGTTGTGAACTTTATGTAGAAATGGGTTCAACTAAAAATCGCACTAAAACTGACCGACCAAAAACTGAAACTGGTAAGATGAGAAATTCTTGGAGGTTTAACAAAGTATAGTAGAAAATTCACGTACATACTTCGTTGCGTTTTGACATTTTGGACGGTTCATTTCTGTTTAATAACCGAATAAATAAGTAGTTACCCAGATTTTCCAGGAAATGAGAAAAATTAACTAACGTGCTATTATCAAATATTTGTTTTTGAAAGTTGGTACGTCTGGGTAAATGGAAGAGGTGTTAGACATTGTGTTCGGATACTTCACTATCATTAATGACCATAAAATTTTGGGCAGCTGAATTAATATTGATATAAGAGTGTTCGGGTCGGCCAAAAACTGCGACAACCAGAGATATCATCGAAAGAATCAATCAAATGGTACTACGATATTAATACGCATATAATACGTATAACACATCGTTATTATGAAATTTATTTAGTTTGAAAAATAATTATTTTTTTATAGGGTTCCAGAAATACTGTTTTCAATAAAATATAATTACCGTAACGCATATTAAGAATGAGTTTTTCAAATTATTACTCACTTTATTCTTTTTTTACTTTATTATTTAATTTTTATCTTGTAATCAAAAATTTTTATTTTGATAGAAATTTATTTATTTGAAATTATTTCAAAATGTAAATAAAACCCTTTCGGTTCCCGTTATTCCAGGATTTATTTTTTAAACCAAACTATAACAAACATTCGATAAAGCTGTGAAAGTATTGAATTAATGCTATTTATTTAGGCATATATTATTTTTTGCAAAATCTACTTTGGTATGTTAATTCGACCCAATCATAAATAAATTAAATAAAATTCAAATATATGGAATATGTTTGTTGCCGTTAAATTCCTTTTAATAATAAATTGACAAAATGCCTGTCAAAACTATATTGAATAATCAATACGTTAAATGTAAAATAGTTTATAAGTAATTGCTTCATAAAGTGAATCGTTTTAATATTATTGATAATTGAGGTTGAAATACTCGGTTAGTAACCAGTTGAAATATTTTAACGTGTATAACAAACCAATGGCTTGCAATATTTATTAGATATAAAGTGAAGACACCACAGTTTTTGAATAAAATAATGAAAGAACAACAACTTCACTGACAAACTGAATTATTGTTTATTCATGACAGTTCGCTGTTTTTGTATTCTCACGTTATTGATAGTGATTCAAGGTGAGATAAAAAATATTTCACGTGATGGACTTGCAAGTGCTATTAACACTCATGGAAATAGGTGTTAAATAAGTTTGAGTGGCACGCTAAAAACGCGTGAATCAATTTACGAACATTGGCACGGTATCGAGCCAAAGAAAATATGGACAAGGACGTTTTTGAGTTAGAGTCGATTTACTAAACCATAGCGATAATTTTTTTTTATATAATTATTGTATAAGTCAAGCTATAGCGTGTTAAAAGCAGGGAGCAGTATTACTCTATATAGTAACTCTAATCGTGAACAATCAACATTGGCGGCCAAGTCACGATTTTATTGATTAAGTAATGATGGATACCCTGGTGAGCTATACGCTTTGTCAATGTAAGTTTGGATAAAATGTCAGTTATGCCGATGGGTATGGGTGGTAAGTGGGTATGAACCTAGTTGTGATTTGGTCAGTCGTAGCAGGTTAGAGCCTCACAGCATATTTCTAACCTAGACAAACGGCTATCCAGATCAAATGAATCGAGTCCAAATGAAAGACATAAATATGATGAGATATGCAGAAATAATCCAGGCAATGGGATGTAATAATAATAATGTTAACAGATTATGAAATTAAAATTTTGCTCTCTTTATTGTCTATCCAATGTTTTATGGTTTATATCATACATTACAAAACGTTTTTTGTGGTAGGGAAGCCCACGATGCTAAATGGGGATTCACTCGAGCTTCATAGAGACCTATTGCGTTGTAAAGCTTACATGCTAAAACGAAAATAAGTGAAAAAGGTTTGGCACTATCGGCGCGTCCCAATTATTTCTTGACAATTTGTTCATGTAATGATAAATGACCTCAAATGACTAGAATTGACGTCCATTGAAGCCAATTGACGTTTATTGTTATTTTATGTTGAGCGATGTCTTGTGATGTCCATTAAGGTCGATTGATGCCGATTTACGTCAATTGATGTCATTTGAGGTCTTTTGGCCAATAAGATCACATTTTGGGTAATTTAATCAATTTTTTCCTATTAATGTTCAAAATTTCTTTCGTTTCGGCACATCTACAGCTATACAGGAATTAAATGTAAAAACTCGAGCTCCCTACATACTTCCTGTGAAGAGATATCGTTGCCACCGATAGACTGACAAAACGGTAGTAAAAAATGTGATAAAGAATATTTGCTGATATCAAAATCCAAAGTTGTTAATTTATAAAACCGGAAACGTTTGACTGATAT
Organism: Diorhabda carinulata; assembly: GCF_026250575.1. Classification (NCBI taxonomy): domain Eukaryota; kingdom Metazoa; phylum Arthropoda; class Insecta; order Coleoptera; family Chrysomelidae; genus Diorhabda; species Diorhabda carinulata. Next base: position 42,077,827 of record NC_079472.1, read on the forward strand.
GTATCAAGAATTTACTCTATTGATTATTTTTGCACAAAATGTGCAAAAAATGTTATATAATATATATTTTTTCACCGGTGGTCAGATATTCTAAGGGGCCTATAAAAAGCACTACAAATGTGTAAAAAAAATCAATATTTTGAAAACTCGAGAGTGTCAGATTAAGATATATATGGCCCATCTTTATGTCCTAGACGTGATGACTCATAATCTGATGATTATCTAGAGGGATTCACCTAATGTTACAAAAAACATTTTTTTTTAAATCATTGAACTTATTTAATTGAAAAACACAAGAATAGCATGCAAATAAAAAATACCGTTCTATTATTGGAAACAGGTACTAGCAATCTGAATGCATTATCTAGAAGGGCACACACATAAAATGAATATTTAACAGATATAAACTAAATAAGTTTACAATAATAAAAATGAATTGAATAACATTACAATATACGATATATATCAAGTGATACGCGAAATGAAATTTTTGCACTGTACCAACTAAGCATAAATTGAATAAACTTGGATCTTAGTCACGAATCTAAATTGAAATTATATCTAACAATCTAATAAGTATTGAGATAAAAATAGTTTTGAAAACTGGGTACGTAAAAACATATATGTGTGTCCTAAATATTTATTAATCAATAAAGTTTGAAATAAACAAAACAAAATCTCACATTTTGAGCTTTGTATTTTTGTTTGTGACGAAAAAATATATTCTCACAATTATAATTAGTATAAATACTTGGGCAGCATTTATTTTAAACAACCTTCATTTTATTCAACTTCAACTCTAAACAACAAAAAGAACGATAAACAACACGATTGATATGTAAACTACTTGTAGTACAAAAATCGTTCGTCGCATCCTGAATATGTGCGTAATCAAGCATATTCATTATAGCGGTCCTAAATTGGTTACTAACTGATTCGGAATCGATTCTAAATTGACCCGCGAACAAAGCTGCCTGTAGCTGCCACGAACGAGTCTGTGATCGGGTGTGATGCCGTCATGGGGACAGAAACCAGAGTGAGAAAGTAATAGATAGGGAAAGAATGAGAGAGGGATAGACTCATCACGTAGCTACACGTATTAAATTTTATCGAGGGATTTTTGATATTTCGGCTATTGAAAATCGTCAGGCTATACATTTTTTTTTAAATTAGCCACTCTCGTAAATGTAGAGATGATGTTTTCTTCACAACTTTGTTGCCTTCCACTTTCTTTGCGTCACTCGTAAATTGTCAGATTAGTGGAATAAATAATATTTAGCATGGAATTAAGTCACCATACCGTGAACTGCGCGTTCGAGAAATTCTGATGGTCAATTTTTCTTTACTAATCTGATCTTTCACCATTGACAGGCGGCATTAGATATGGGGCTCGTATTTGGTGGAGGTACTTAACCGGATACAAATTATCCCCCTGTGTATTACTCTGCCGCGCTTTAGTAGATCCCGAAATCACTGCTTGAGCTCCCCTACGATTGGTATAGTTAAAACCCATAATATTGCCGTCATGTGCTTCCTAATTTGCTTCAAAACATTTTAATGTAGATTTTTCTATTTCGGAAAATATGCCGTACAGGTTATTTTTAAGTAATTTAATATGAAAAAATACCCCCAATACCTGAGAAATGCTTTTATAATCCTCGTCATTACATACGGCTGCCAAATCTATACATTCACAAAAGAAAACATCGATAAAACAAAAAAAAACAATCAAATCCAAGGAAAGACAAATATTAAACATCAAACTGTTAGACAGGAAAAGAAATAGCTGGATCCCTAACATAATAAATGTAAGCGATATCTCTAGACAGGTGGCAGAGTTAAACGGAAAATTCGCAAGATTTTTCTTAAAACAAAACGACGGTCGACGAAATAAAATATTAATATACCGGAGACTGTGGAACTATAAGAGGAAGACCACAAATGCATTGGTTAGACCATTTGAAAAAACTCACTGGATCAAAATGGATGTAACTATCCCAAGAGAGATATTGAATATTTAAATTGTTCTTATTACAAGTCTGCTTAGACTTAGACTTAGAAATGGAGAATGCTAGATTTGACAACATAATTTATAACTTTCCATATCTTTGATCAGTAGTTTGTTCAAATGAGTAGCTTTAACCTCCAATATAAATTTGATCTAGTATTTACAAGGGCAGGTTGAGAAGTCCGTCACTTTAAGATGTTTTTGGAAGAACAACTACTTGCTTTTTCAAGGAAATGTCCGTTACGCTCTATAGATTTTGTTGAACGTTTCTCCAATTTGTTTTATTCCTTCTAGAAAATTTCATAGTTCAAATCCAATTTATTTCCGCTGTGTAATTTTTTTCGGTTTGGAAAATCCGTTGGTTAAATCGGAGTTAAATCCGTTGATTTTTAAAGAGTACATATGCACTCTTATAATGTCAAATTTCTTCAAAGTAACACTAAGTTGGCGTATTATTCACTGATGATTGTTTTATATTTTTGAAGGTAGTCAATGTATATGTATTTATAGGTTTGGGGTCTCGTATACACTTCATTTCAAAGGATCTATCGTGTCCCCCTCTATTGCTGCGATACTGGAGAACCCAGAGCTTACTGCTGATCCATTAATCCCAGTCCTTTCGAATGGTGTAAAACGTGGGATGGCTTTAATTGCCAGAGATCGTAGTTTTCTATTTCAAGCCCTCCCAGGTGTAGTGCTCTGGAGTTTCCTTAGTTTTTCACACATGCCGCATTATCTACTATAATTAGCGTCTTTATGTGTTTGTTGAGGCGACAGTGCCCCGATAGAACTCCTGTTAGTATTCGTAGATTGCTCTTACTTAAGTTGATACATTCAGCAAATCTACTCTGGTTATAATTTCCCAGAAAGTCTTTGCCTGTCTCAGCCCCTGTACGTTGTCCCAATAATTGGTTTCGCTCCTACCTACCTTCTTTTCCAGTGCTTTTTTCATTGTTCTGTAGCTGATACCACAGAACGGTTCAGGTCCTATGAAGGGCTTAATTCCAAGTAACCAACTGCTGTTTTAATCCTGGTATAAGGCGATGTATTCACGTTCCAGCAAACCATTAAAAATCATGTTTATAAAATTTTAACTTAATCTTGAGAACTCATAAGAGCTTGTCTAATTGTATTTCAAAATTATAATTCTTTAGATTTATAATTTCTAGCAATTATTTAAATAATTTTTGCTTAAACTATATGGCCCGGGGTTGCCCTATGGCAATATTCATTTATATTATCAGGTTCAGAGTTAAATAAATTGAGTTGAAATGGTTTTCTGAACTAATTTGCCGATTTTTCCTGGACTATTCATCATTGTTAAACAAAATTGTTACTTTTGTCCTCGTTTAGTTTTTCTATATATGCTGGTCTGGTCGTTATTATTCAATTATTTTCTCTGTATAAACAAAAAATTGATCATTGACTTTTTTTTATTAACTACCAAATAATAAGGTGAGAATTAGGTATATTTTCAGTAAATTTCTACGTATGTATGTAAATATACTCACCGCAGAGCCCAGAGAATCTAATAGATTCGGTTAATCCATTTTTATTGCAGTTTGGGTATCCTTTCGCGTAGGGCGGTTGCCCTAACACATTTCCCCTGAGAAAGAAAAGAAAAAATTCTATCAGTTCGATTCTCACGTTTGGAAAATTTGATTATAAGAGGGATTCACTTTACATCGTAATCAAAGGTCGTGACTTATAAAAAAGGAGTAGAAGTTTTTATTGAAAAAAAGTTCTTTCTCTACAAAAAACGTTAGTATTTAGAAGCGAGTTTTATTTCTAATTGAACTTAAAACATTTAACAGACCGTTAAAGGAATGATAAAATACAATTCTAATGAGTGTTCCATATTTGGGTAGCAAAGCTTTAGCTATTTAAATTACTAGTACACTTTTAATATATTTTCTTATTGAAATGTTAAATATAATGTAACGGGTACACAGTCGCATGTCATTTGATAGCGATGGACATAATTTAATGTAATGGAGAATATTTGGTAGACAAATATGACAGACGGGAACGTCGAATGTGTGTCGGCTATTGTGTTTGTCTTGGGAGTTAGTAAGCGACACTAGGGTAATCAAATACTTGCGTCCAAGAGGGTTGATACCAGAGAAAATGTCTGTGGAGTACCCATAAGCGCTGCCACATACTAACATGTTAGAGTACATTATCTCGTGTTGGAATAACATGTGTGACTATTATTCAAATGTATGAAGATGAAGGATGCAGTATGTCTACTCATTGGATACCACGAATGATGCATAGATTGGCATTCTTTTAACGAAGTAGGACAAAATAAACACAATTCTCTTGCAATATTAGTAACAATATACGAGTCATGGATCCATCAATATGATGTAGATACAAAAATGTAATGGGTTTCATCACCGTCGAAAACATTCAAGACGCATCCATCAGCCAGAAAGGTCGTGCCAACTGTATTTGAGGAGATGCTAGGGGGTAATTTTAGTAGATTAGTTGCCAATGGGAGGCACAATTACATTATGCTAACTCAGTTCCAAAATTACGTGAGATGATAAAGGAGAAACGCAGTAGGAAGTTACGGAGAGATGTTATTTTGTACCAGGATAACGCATCCAATCACAGGTTCACCAAAGCAATTTTCTGATGATGATTATATAATTTTATAAAGACTTTTCCATCAGGACCTTCTCACTTTTCGGTGATCGGTAACTATGGTTTGGAGGGCGAGAATGGTTAAATTAAGTGCATAGACTTAAAGAAGATTATGTTGGGAAATAAATTGATGTAGATAATATTTTGTTTCTTTGTTAATTTGGAAACTTTTCAGACAAACCTCATAGCGAATGCTGATCTTTTCATCTAAGCTAAGTCGTTTCTTACATTCCCAGTTTGTGAAGTATGTTTTAATATTTCACGTTTTGATATATCTCGGGTACTGCAATAAAAATTTAACTAGCACTATTTTATTGTGATAGTCTTCAAATGTGAGACTATAAAATTACTTGGGACTGGTACTAAAAAGGAGAATCTTCAATAATATATAAACTGGCAGGTTTATTTCTCAATTTACAACGTAAAGAGAAAGTCTTAAAATTTATAATATTTTTTAATTTACATGATATTCAGTTTAAGACAAATTATTTATATTGTTTGAATATTTTTCATCAGTTGTGTGACTATTCTAACATGCAACACCAAGATTAATGATGACCAATGAGAAAATTAAAGGTTTAGCTGCTGATATTTTGACACAAAAACGCGTTTATGGAGTTCAAATGACTAGATTCTAAGCAAATTACTATAATGTTGTTGATCTACTATAATTTGGCGCTCGATACGGATATTTGATAAATTGTGGGGGAGCTTAAATCGTTATTTGGTTTGGAAATAACATCCGAAGAAAAAAGCGAAATAAGAGAATCTGCCAGTAATGATGGTAATCAGAATATATACTATACGATAAACTGAGAATTATCTTTGTAGAAAAAATGGAACATTGAATTTTTTACCCTAAACATAATGAAATATATTGGTGAACGAAAATGTAACCAAGCATTTTTATAAATAAAATATAGAATTTTGAATACACCATCCAACTATTCACTTATTAGCGAAATCTATAGAATCATAAAACTGATGAAAGTGATAGTATTGGAATAATACTACCAATTAGGTATTTGTTGAGATTTGGCATCTCAAACTAGCCTTAATTAACAGAGAAATACTTGGATGATCTCGAAAATCAGTGTTAGATTACACAGAGCTAACAAAAAATCAATTTTGGAAAGGTTTTTCAGTTTAATAGCTGAATCTCATTAATTTTTGCGAAGAAAATCCAAATCTGGTCTTAGCTCTTGTACCACTCAGCTTTGAACGAATTTACTTGTACTTATTATAAAGTATGAAATGGTAGAAATACTGAAACATTTACATAATTTACATGGTTTCCATTGACTGCAGGCTATATGAAACAGTATATACATATAACAGGTATCAGCTAGAATGATTTTTACTTTCTTTCTCTCCTTTTCTTGTGTAGCTTTTCTGCAATTAGACGCTTCCTGAACTTCTCGATGAAGCAATCATCATGCTCTGTTCCAGCGGTTTAGATAGCGTTTTCCATCATGTTCTTTTGAAAACGCTTCACCTTGTTCGTAAAGTAATCAAGCGACTATTCAGCAAGCAAATAATCTAATTTATTGAACTTCTTTGATGTCATTGTTTATTCAAAGTCCAACATCATTTGCTAGCGTCAGCTCCAATAAATTTACCTTCATCTAGTTTAGCTTTTGACACGGGAAATTTGTCAGAGATATTTGAAACTTACTCCGTATTCAAGTTAATCTTTCAAAAACTATTTTATACTACTTGACTTTAAATGTAAAGGTAGTTGGATTGCGATATTTGCGTATAATTTATTGAGATACGAAAAAGGTGAAAATCGCTGGGATCAAAATCAGTGCTTTAGGGTGTGTGATTAAACAACTCCCAGCCGAATTCCGTTGAAACAGCCGTCTTTATGTGGACGAGCATTGTCATATAGGAGCACAACACCTGCTTTAAGCATTCCACGGCTTCGTGTTGCAGTGATTCATAGTATTGTTAAGCCTTTACTGTTTTACCAAGTGGGAGAAAGTCGATGAGCAGAATGCCATTCCTATTCCAGAACACACCGTTCACATCACTTTCTGTTTGTATTTCGCCTTGACCGGATATCTAATATCCAGTCAATGCATTGACTGCTACTTGGTATCCATACAGAAGTGCGAAATCCAAGTCTCTTTCAGCACTTATACGGCTGCAAATATATTTCAGACTTATAAAGGAAAGGTTTAGTTGTCGCGAACTCTAAAGATAAAAGTCTTCTGAAAGAATATAAATAGCTTGAGGTAATGAAACTAGGCTTATGGCCTAGTCTAAAGTAATTCTCTTAACATTAAATTTATAATCTATAAATGGAAATATAGTTTAACACCAGAAAATAATTTTAGTGATAGACGAAACACTTACCCTGGACCGTAATTGCAAACATAGTTCTTCGTATATCCTTTAGAAGGATCATAGTAAAAAGAATATCCGCATCCAATTAAATTCGTTTCAGCCCATATAAGCTGGAATTAAAATAAATGATGAATCAATAAATAAGTACATCAATAAATATTATCACAAACTGTATATCTATATATTTGGATAAATAAATCTTTCCCACGCAATTTAATAATTTTCATATTGTCGGTTTTTAGCACAATATTAATAAAATAATGATTTTATACTTTACTATTCCTACGCAGATTATGTGGTATTTACAAGTAGAACTAAAAAGGAACTAGAGAAAAGGATTCTATTCTTTAAAAAGAAAGAAGAAGAATATGGACTACACATAAATAAACAAAAGACCTAATATATGGACATGGGAAGGGATTGGAATAACTCGAAGCAATTAAAATCACGACAGAGCATAACAGGGAGTTAGTTTTGATAAAGTCCATGAGTTCGAACATGACAGTGACATGGAGGAGATGAAACCAGGGAATTTTTAAAAATGCTGGCGTGAGGGAACAAAACGTTTGTAGCCCTAGGAGGACTATTAAGATCAAAAGTTAGTTCAAGAGTCACCTAGTTACGCGAGTGCGAACATTTGGCTTAAAACCTTTATATGGAAAATCTCTTTGATACTTCCGTGATGTGCTCAACCATGTAGGCCTGCAAACTTGTATGGCTCTGGATTCAGTTCCACATGTAACCTTAAGTTTTTTAATGAGAGGCAGAAATGTGGACAATAGGATTTATTTCTTCAGTTATCTTGTATTCTTTTTTATTAACTTCATCACGACTTTTATGGTCCAACCAAATGACCGGATAATTTCCATAAAAAATGAAGAAACTCGAGCACAATGTTATTTGTCTACTCCATTTCAATTTTTAAAAACACAAACAAAATAGGTATGTACTTGGGAAGTATACGAATAATCGTGATCCCTTTGAATCGAATATGATGATGAATGCTTTAATTATCTGTGAACAACTCAAATAACTCTCGTATGACAAGGAGTTCTGAGTACGTTCACCATTGAAATGTCAAAAATTCATGATGGCAATGTTAGATATGACATATTCACATCAGTGTTGCCATATCTCAAAACTTAAGTAGCAGACCTCGTATTGGCAAGAAAGTAGCCTGTGATTCCAAAAGAGAATACTTATAGGTAGATGATTCAATTATTTTCAATCAAATGATACCAATCATGTTTGCGATTTAATGCCGTTTAGGCAACTGGTTTCAAATTATATCAAATAAAATATAACATTTTTGTAATTGCTTATGTACATTTAGTGATTTATGTATTGAATAGCTTTAGCTATTTTGAAATGTTTGTACATTTAATAAAATGTTGAGGTGTTCAAGTGCTTTAAGAAGCGAAATATTACGTGCCCGATGTGACCCTAATAATTAGCGAAACTAGATACAATATTCATTCAGCAAAATGTATTTTTAATAGAAGGTTTCCTGATAGCCCTAATACGAGGACTTATTTTGAGGCGTTTATTTGAAACTTTGAAATAAGGGAGAGTATGAATGATGCAAATAAATATAACAAAAAATTGATAACGTGGCAAAAGTAATAGTAAATCTTACTAGTTCAACATTTCAAGTTACATCTACCTGTGATTTCAGTTTAAGAGCAGTACATAGAGTGTTGATAAAATAGGCATTTCACCCATACAAATTTAAAACACAAACGCAAATCCTCACATGAGATACGTACTAAGATTCCCGAGAAGGTGGATGTTCTGGCACATATCCTGGACCCCAATGCTAACAGATCCGTTAAACTTCAACATTTTATGAGATACTCTAGATGAATTCGGTAATTTAGAAATCATATTTGGGTTGGGCCTCATCCTCACTATTGTGGGACAGTGAAAAGGTATTTAAATGAAGAATATCCTGGTATATGAATTGGACGACGAGATTTAATGCTCTATCATTGGACCTCATTCCTTTGGATTTTTCTCTGTTGGGGTATTTTGAATCGTAGGTAAAATATGCAGCTATTTTGTCGGATATATATACAAAGTGGGATATGAAGCAAGGAAACTCATGTCGAGCAATCTATACGGTAGATTCTTCAATTTGTGATTAATATTATACATGAAAATTTGTATTCCATTGGTATAAAACGTAAGTGTGAAATATTGAGATGTCATTCTTATATTTACAATGTTTGTAAGTCGATAATTGCTTCGGCTGTTCCTCGAGAAGCGTGTCGCCAGAGAGCTTCTGTTGAAGAGAATGTTAAATAACGCGGACCAAATAACAATGATAGCCTGGTGTTCAGATTAGAGACCGCTGTAATGAGATGCAACAATATCGAAACTGGTCAACGGATTACGTTTCTCTCCTTGTAATCGTAAGTCATTAGAGATGTCAATAAACAATAGGGGATGTGTTACCTGTCTCTAATGGGCAAATGGTGACAGTTTTAACATTTAAGGCTACCATCTAAAATTATAAATTTTTTCTAACGATACACGATGTCTCAAATAAAAAATACAATTTTTACATAGGACATCCAATATTTGGTCACGTTTTTCAATTCTACATGAAAAACTTGGTCAACTTCTGATGAGGTTTCATGTATCTGAGTATTCTCGTTCTAGAAATATTCCATTTTTTTGCGGAACCATGAATCGTAATATTTGTTGTTCCATTATTTCATACTAATTAGCCTAGCGCGTGAGGCATAAATCTAGTTTTAACCTTTCTGAAGTTGTATATACTTTATCAAAAATGATGTATTAGTGTAGTTTTAGCAATACAATGCGTATCATATATCACGAATCATATTTAACTTATGTTATATAAGAAAAAGTAGATGACTCAATTTATTGAATATTAAAACAGTATAGCGAATGAGGACATTTTCATTTAGAGAATTGCTAACAGCTAATTAAGAATGCACCGACGCGTCATCTAATAGCAGCCATATGATTGTTCTAATATTTGAAGGAATACGAGGATGTATTGATATCTAGTTACCCTAGACCAGTTCCATGCATAAACAAAATATTGCGTTACCATAGCAACGAACAATAACTTATTAGAAGAGTCAGTGTAAAGTTTGACGTCAAAAAAGACAACCAGAGTTACGCAATAAATTAAATCAAAAAAGGTGTCCACCGAAATTGTGAAAATCGAAAAATTGGAGTATCGAGCCAACATCAAGTACCTGTATTTAAAAGGATTAAGAGGTAAGCAGATTTACGAAGATAGAGGTAAATTTTTCATTGAAGATGATGACCGATCGGAAAGGCCTGTTTCTGTGTCAGTTCCCGGAATTATCGATGCAGTTCATGACATGATTTTTTCAGACCGTCGAATTGGGCTAAAACGAATATCTGAAACACTGAATATTTCATATGAACGCGTTCATGATGGCGACACTCTGTTTCTCCAAGACCTAAGAAGTTTCGTGTCCAAAAATCTGCTGGAAAAGTTCTGCTTCAGTTTTTTGAGATTGCCATGGAGTAATCATGGTTGATTTTTTGGGTAAGTGTAGAACAATAACTGGAGATTACTCTTCGACATTACTGAACAATCTACGGAATGGTGAAAGAGAAAAGATGCGGAAAGCCCCTGCTCACAAATCTCATGTGGTCATTGCAAAAAATTCGTGATTTAGGGTTTGAATTGCTGCTAGAACATCCTCCTTAAGCACCAGATTTGGCTCCGTCCGACTATCACCACTTTCCTCAACTGAAAAAAAGTTTAAAATGTAAATTTTCTTCCAACGAGGAGGTGACAAAAGATGGTGGAAGTCTGGTTTGCAGAGCAAGAAGAAAAAATTTTTCTAGAGATTCCAAAACTCCGTTTTCAACAATCTTAGGAATTTTCGAACATTCAATTAAACATTCCAAGAAGAGTAATCTATTAAGTGACTTCCTATAATCTCACTAAACTTATTACTAAATATTATGACTATTCACTAGTTCATTATTGTGGAAAGTAGATTTGTCTGTGAATAACGCAAATTTGAAAAAGTTTGCTTTCTCGGCAAATCGATGAAATGCCTATGAACAAAAGCTTATTCTGTGGTCAAAGTCGTGTAAATACTCATACAGCGGAATATTATACGGATGGTATTTGTACTTTCTAAGCATTCTCTGGTTTCACTTATAACTGTATCTGTAGCTAGGGCTGAATTATTGATGGACACCAAGAATTCATTGTCTTCCTCGGTGATAACTATCATCGTTTCTTTTGCTTCGTGTCACCAATACGTAGCATTGAATTTTGCCATCACTGTTTCAAATCTTTCGCGGATGATCTGATTTAGGATATTTTTGTGCATATGTCTATTCTTGAGTAGAGGAAGTTTTCATCGCATTCATCTACGATAAAAATTATTTTCTGAAGACAATATTGTAGCAACTTTTAAAATGTACTACAAAGTATTATCCCTATAATAGAAAAAAAGCTAAAGTTATCTAGCTATATTATACAATATTGTATCTAAAATGACTGGCTCGGTCATGAACAAGGCCTTTATATGTTACATTTAGTATGAATTGACACTAGGAGACTTGATGAAACATTACTATTAAGAAAAATCAAAGTTAATATCAAGTGAGTTTGAAATGGCGATAAAATGAGAAAGAACATCGGTATACCATTCTCTTTTCTATACTGACTGGATCAGCAAAGGTATCGGAAGAGAGTAGAAAGGGATAGAGATTCGCAAATCAATGCTTTTTCTTTCTTTTTCTAATAGTACAATTTCACTTACATACTGCTATGTACTCTATGAGAAAACCCGTTGTTTTAAATAAAGTGCTGATGATTTCAGAACGACTATAGATAGATATAAGAAATCCTAAAGACCTACTATAGAAAGTGCTGTTGAATATATAAGGAAAATACAGGAGGTTCTATTTGAAGTATGAAATTGATTGATGTTTGAATTGAGTCAAAGTGTAATAATAGAATAATAAACATCACCTTTGATAGACTAAGTTATCTTGAATCGCGTTGTAAATTCTTCATCTCCACAAAATTGGAATGTCTCAAGAACAACAAAAACCTAGGTGTATGAAACCCTATTCAGTTGACCCAATTTTTTATGTAGCATTTAAAAATGTTATCAAATATAAGGTTTTCTATCAAGAGAAAAAGTATGTTTGATGTGGGACATCTTTTATGATTGAAAATTGTTTTAGATTATGATAGTTGTAACGAAAAATAAGTAAGTATGACAGTATAAGCTAACCAATTGCTACTATTATTTGATCTCAAATTAGATCTATTCGCAAAATTATTGTTCTGATTTAGCTCAAAACTAATGCTTCAATATCTATTTTAATAATGTAAGCATTTTTAGTATTATTAAAGAGGAGTTTTTTCCAGGAACAACCACAAAAGTGTACTCTTTTTTGATGTTGTCTTGCATATTGTTTTTTCAGTTGAGATAGTCCTATTATATTGTTTTCCTGTGAAATTAACGGTTTTTTATAATTTTTGAAGATCAATATCATTTTCGGTACATATCATGGCGTAATCGGCATAACTTAGGATTTTGATTTATTTTCAACTCATTCCGTAACTCATTCCGTAACCGTGAGGTCAATGAAGCAAAGAAATACTCGTTTGTTATATTCTAAGAATTTTTCAACCTGGCGTCGTAGGATAAATACTGTATATACGCAGAATTATCCTGACCTGAGTCTATGCTCTTCATATGATAGTAGTTCTAGTATAGTGATCGAGATTTTGTTATTGATAATGTTTAAAACGAGTATCGTTGCTGTATTCAGCACATTTATCCTCCTGCGGTCAGCCTAACACTCAGAATTACACTGTCTGATGGACGTTTCGATGTCCAAGTTATCATCTTCAGAGACTGAAGGTAAACTACTGATCTATTAAGTTAGAATTTCTGGAATCGTTGGCGATATTCATACTGAATATACTGTTTACACCACCACTAGATCAAAACTAACAATTACACTGTCTGACGCGCATGTCGATAACCAATTTATCGTCTTCAGTCTGTTGGTAATTGTTAGTGTTGGTGTAGTGAGGTTGTAAACAGTATATTCAGTACTGATCTATAATTATAACTTACTTCTGGTATATTGATTTTGTAATTTCTTCTTTTAATAGTTTTGCTAGGTTTTGCCCTCTGATATTTGACTTAATCCATAGAGCTCAGTTTCTTTCCGATGTTATCTTATTACCCTTCACATTTGTTTTTGGTGCTATAGAAGTCTCCCACCAATTTTTTCGAAAATTTTTCCCACTACTAACAGAAGTGTGTCTACTGGTATTAAATCCAGACTATATCTTAGTCATGAAATGGGTGCACCATATCCACTCCAACGACAAAAATGGTCATACATTTTCTCGAACTCCCAAAACTATGTGTGGAGCGTAAAAAACAAAAGTTGAGTTACCTCTGGCAATATCTTGTGATGTCAAAAATGGCAACGTTACAATTTGATATTGATTTTGTAAAGTTGGAAACTATCAACATTTTTTTACTTATTCAAAAATCGCAAGAATATTTTAAAAAATGCAACTGTGATATTACGAATTAACAAATAGAATTAATTCCAGAATTAATATGAATGCGTTCAAAATTTGATAATTTTCTATAGAGTATTCTCGGGAAAAACTATTTTTTAAAATCTATGCCCTCGTATTTGATGAGCTACAAATATTTCTAGCTCCAAAGATAAATATCCCTTAATAATCCAACACAAGCTCGTGGAAAAAATCTGTATTGTTCGCTTGAGAACAAAATAAATTATTGAAGCTGAGAATATTTTGCCCTATGGGGATACTTAGGATATCTTTTCCCATTTATGCTCTCGAATATCTTTTCTGATCGATGCAACACGTAGACGGATAAAGTAATGGTTTTTTAAAAATATTCTTTTACGTAAACTATCTACTTTTTCGAACTTTTATTAATAGCTTAATTTCAGAAGCTTGACTTGACTTGACAAATTTAATTTGTTAATAATTTTGAAAATTTTAATGATGTCAATCTATTTGTGGATTAATAGAACTAATGAAAATGACGTATAATAGATAGATATTTACCTGCGTATAATGCCCAGTGTTTCCTCTTCCAATAGGGCCAAAATGGAAGGATTTGTATTCGTTGAACCATTTGCTGATGGCATCCGCAAAATCAGGTTCAGTATCATAGTATCCACCAGGTGGTTTAGTTGTCCATGTAGTTGCTATATTTTGGCCCACAGGAAATCGTGCTAAAATATTATTAAAATTTTTTTTATATATATTTCTTTTAAATTCTGTATGGAATGTATTTATTAGACTTATTACAATTACAGCAACAGCAACTGCTAACTGCAGATTCAGGCTTATGAATTATTCCTATAATAATTATTTTAACATTTAATTCACACACAGGTGAAATTTGAAGATGACTCAGAAAAAAAATTTATTTGTCATATAAACTCCTGGACAAAATTAACGTACCTCTTTAAGTAATCTAAAACTAAGTTAGATTGAAATAATAATGAACACCTATAAATTGGTGGAATAACACTTCAGCATAATCTCAATTTGCATTGCCATCAAAGTTTGTTTTTGCTGGAAATGCATAAATAACCTATCATACCGCCAAATTGAAAAAAAAATCAGTAAAAGAGAATAAATGCATACGCGTCTTATCAATGCATTTATGCTTCCCGGAATGCTTGATATCAAATGTTCAACAAAAACTTGCGGTATATTCTGCCATTCTACAATAGCGACTTTTATGAGTTAGTTGTGTTCGGAAACTGGACGACTCTGATTCGAATCCTCTTTTTGATATAGTTCCATAGATGTTCTATACGATTCATATCTGGACTATTAGGTGGTACGTAATAAAGGGATATTAACATCATGTAAGAAGTCAATAACCTTGCCACGTCGAGAGTTGTCCTGCATAAAAAATTATCATTACATGTTCGACAATAATGTTGTCTAAGTAATATTGGGCATTCATAGACCTCATATGTATAAGGACTAATATCGTACGAGCATTGAACCAAATTCCTCCCCAAAAACATTTTAGAGCCACCACCAAAAGACACTTTACGAGAGATATAACAGCTGGTAAACCTTTCTCCTTGCCCACGCCAGACACGTTCACGTCCATCTGGAGCTTTAAGGCTAACTTTAGTTTCATTGGAGAACCGAACCCGTTTCCAATCATTGATGGTCAAATTCTGATGTAGACTTGCAAAATTTAATCTCTAAACTTTGTGCTCTCCGGTCATCAAGGGTTTTTTGGCTGGTCTTCTGTTGCTTAATCCTGCTTCATGTAAACGCATTCTAGCCTTTTGAAACGATATTTCTGATAATTCATTTTCACGTTGTCTCAAAAACGATCATCAACTTGATTAGTGCAACGTTTTCGCCCTTGTCCTGGTCTTCTACGGCACGAACCCGTTTCATTATATCGCCTCACTATGCGACTGATGCTGGAATGATGTCTTCCTAACAAACCAGCAACATATCGAATTGAAACATGCATGTAATAAAAATAATTACAATCAACACCTTGCTTCTAACAGAAGCTTTTCTTTAATCAGCACTTTTTAAGAAAATGTTAACATGTTTTGGTCTAAAACGAGGTTTAAAACGAAACAAGATCATGTTATAGTGTATGTAGTATAGTGACAGTTATTATCCAATAATAATTAATTAATTTTGTACAAGAGTTAATATAATTGACATATTTTACTTAAATAAAAAATAAGGAAGTTGAAAAAAGTGAAGAAATTATCGTAATTCTAGTCCTCTTAAAAGATTTATTACATTCTGACGAGTCTAGACGATGTCTTTATGATAGTTTTCTGAGACTCGTTGAGAGGAACTCATAAAATTAGAAGTTCCTTCCGCACTAACACATGACATCCTCTCTTACATCTTACTTACACGAGCCCAAGGGAGATGTTTTCGATCCAAGTGCTGATCGAACACATCTCAAACGACACCTAACTTGCTTTTTAGATACTGTTGTTGGGTTCAAACTAATTTTGGCAGCTATATTCAAATATACCATTTAAAAGCTATGTACTTGAAGCTTTATACGTGATCCTATAAGTCATCATCAGTGCACAATATTGAGTTACATTAGACATCATTTCTGGTACTATGCTTCCTACTGATTACATGTCTAAACAAGTTCGAAAACTTAGGACAACACATGTAATACAATACATGAAACAACTTTGTGGGCACTATCCAAGAAAAATACCACTGACTGACAGGTTTCTAGCAGCATCAGATCATGCGATTTCTACTCTACTAAACAAATTTATTGAAGAAAAAACCGATCCATCCAGAAGTTACCTGCCTGTTGTCTTCACACGAAAAAAGGTCCGATTCTAAAGAAATCTCATTAAGTGGCAGTAGCATTTGGATTTAAAAATTTTTATGAATTATTTTGTGATATTTTTACATTTTCAAAATGGTAAATATTATGATTAAGCAATTAGTATTCCTACTTTTTGCAGATTTTCGAGTGTTTCTGGGCCACTGTACAATGTATCAACTAAAGATTACGAGTTCTCTTGGATGACTATAATTTTCTTTGATATACTTACAGACGTCCCTTTGGTGATCATGAGTTTCAGAATAGCATGTCTGGGTCCATTTTTGAGCTCGTTCGGCCAGCTCCTCGTCCCATTTCTATGAAATAAAATATTCCTTATAATAAATAATATCACTCTAACGTCACCAACAGTAAACATTATATACTCTATTCTCTCCTCACAGTTGAAACACATACAAACACACAACAAAACGTCTTGTAACTAATGAAATACATTCTTAAGCGTTATTATGTATGACTTCTCACTCTTGAATATCGTCGGCGTTGCGAATATTCTGCGGTTTTCATGTTACCTGATAAGCTCGTTTACCAGTAAAATGGCCGACGACGGGGATTAATGCAGTTGTACCCGCTTACTTAAATAAATAAACAATCTATTACACACTCCGAAAAGCTGTTTGTATGGTCGAGTGCTTCTTTCATTTCAGCCTAAACTACACCCTCCTAAATCCACCACAATTCCAGCCCTGCAGAGAAATTTTTTTCCCTAAAGCAGGGCCAATCCTGAAATATTATTCAACTATAGGAATAATGTCCCTATTCCATTCATAAACAATCCAACGAACCTCCCTCTTTCAAAAGGACAAACAATATTAAAGAGTTCTATTCATAAGGATTCATATATTTTGTTTATTGCAGCTGTCATTTAAAAAACTATTATTTTCATTCATAATTTTAAAGACAAATTTCAATAATCCGTGCATAATCTTTGGTATATATGAGAATAGGGAAGATGCAAATATGATATCTATCTTATTTCTTAGACCTTTTGATATGTTTATGTTTCTTAATCTTCTTGATTTTAGGTCTCTTCTGTTTCAAAATTATTTTTTTTTAAAATAATTTTTGTAAGATAGATAAAATTGACCTCTCGACTTTTCTTTAAGTCTTTATCAAAATATTTATTTTATATAGTATATAAATATAAAATTGATTGATACCACTACATAAAAAAGGAGATGACCTAATGTACGAAATCTTCAGAGTAATATGCTTATCGTCAGTTGGTTTGAAAGGATATACGAAAATCATTTAGACAAAGTTAAGGAATTACTTTAATAAGGAAATGGAGCAGGAGCTTAGTAGAAAGGAGTCGCATATTACATTCATAAATTTGAAAGCTTCATTCGACTAAATAGATCGAAAAATGGTATGGGATATGTTGAGAATTGATCAATTGACAGCTGACCCGAACCCAACCTAACCTTGACCCTATCCAACTTCACACTATACTTTTGTTTTATATAGAGTCAAAGTTGGTAATTATGTATTCCAATGTATTCTGATTTTATTAAAAATTAGTAGGCGATAAGCACCTTTTGACAGTTTCATGTAATAGTGACACAAGCGAAAAGAAAGGCGAAAGAAAAACGTGCTCCGAAATTGTTATTTCGTTATTATTGTTATTTGAACGCACTTTTGAAATCCTGTTCAATAAATCGAACATTGATCAAGATTGAACTCAATTTATTTGCAACTACAAACCCAAAACCCACTGTAAATTTAACAACAGGTTATGGGCCCAGGGCAGCTGTAAAAGGGTTTTGTTGTAAATAAAGCCAGGAAAGCGACGGCGAAGTCCAGAAAGCAGTTCAAAACGTCAGAATCGGCACGCAGTCAGGCACGCAGTCAGGCGACCACATCCGGCTCGCACAGCAAGTCAACGTTGAACAACGCACACGCAAGTCATTTTAAGTCAGAAAATCGTCACGAAAGATTGTAAATTCATTTTGTTTATTTAAAAATGTCAGAAGTCCGTCAAATTGTAGAATTTAAATGCAAAATGGATACTGTAAAATCTCAGTTGGAGATGTTAAGTGAAGATAGTCAGGGGAATGTCAATTTTATTTCTTGGCGATTTAAATTAAACCTAGTACTTAAGAACAAAGACCTGTTTGAGATTGTATCAGGCACGAAAGTCAGACCAGCAGGTGCTGCGTCAGATGCAACTGTTTCAGCTTGGACAAAGAAAGATGTCGAAGCTCAAACACTGATAGGTTTAAATGTAAACAGTAAGATAGTTAACAAAATTGTTAATTGTAAAACTTCCAAAGACATGATAGACAAATTAGTTAGTTTATATGGTACAAAGACTGATGTAACTTTAGAAACGTCCCGAATCAAATTCTTTACCTTTGAGTATGATGAGAGCAAGTCAGCAATAGAGAGCTGTATGGAGATCATGGACTTGGCAGAGGAATTGTCAACTGAAAATGATCCAATGAGGGAAAGTTGGGTCATGACGTGGATTTTGAGTGTCTTACCGCCAAAACTGGCACATTTCAGAACTGCGTGGAACAACGTGACGGGACATGCAAAGAACTTGGACACACTCATCGAACGTCTGAGACTTGAGGACGAGCAGCTTAGAGAACCGACGACAAACGCAGAGGGCAGTACCAGCAACGGCAGTCGTCGAGCAAGCAGGACAAGTCACAGTTCACATGTTACAAATGTGGGAATCCAGGTCACGTGATCAAGGAGTGCAAAGGAAAGGCATGTCAGAAGTACATTGAGTATTGCAAGAAGAAATACTCATGTAACAATTGTAAGCAGAAAGGCCACTTCGCAAAGGATTGTCCATCCCGAGAAGATGGAAATAAGTCAGCAAATGGAAAACCCAAGAAGGCATTTTTGACCACAGCTCTCTCGACAGTGGACAACGACATCTCGCAGGACAGGGCAACTTCATGGTATCAAGACAGTGGAGCCAGTCAACACATGACGTTTCATCGAGAATGGTTTGTACAGCTTGTCGAGCTGGACGAGCCAATCCCAATTGTGATCGGAGATTCGGAGATCGGAGATGGCGTTGCAGTCGGGAACATTGAGATGGAGGCTTTTGATGGTCAAAAGTGGTATCCAGTGGTACTTGAAGATGTGATCTATGTACCAAATCTCAACTTTAATCTTTTCTCAGTCAGTCATATGTTAGACAAGGGACATGTACAGAAGGCAGATGAAAACGAGTCGACATTCCATTGTAAGAAAAGCAACGAGGTTGTGGCAGTAGCAAGGCGCAAAGGAAATTTATACAAAATGATGCTCAGAAGAGAAGGACAGGAAGAAGAGGCAAGTTTGATGGTTCAGTCGATCAAAGTATGGCATGAAAGACTCGCCCATCAAAACGTGAAGTATGTGAGGGACATACTGAAAAGGAAAGGGATCAAGTATGTTGATGACTGGAATAATTATGTGTGCACAGGGTGCGCATATGGCAAGCAACATCGATCCGCACATCCAAACAATCCCAAGACAGCCCAGCAGCCGTTAGATCTTGTTCATGTCGACACTGGAGAGATGAACATCCCATCCCTGGGAGGAGCAAAGTATTGGCTCATGTTGAAGGACGACTTCACTCACTACCGAAGCTGTTATTTCATGAAGACGAAAAGTGAGGCCCCTGAGAAGATTGCAAGCTACCTGAGACTTGTAGAAAATCAACTAGGAAGGAGAGTGAAGAGCCTGAGATCGGACAACGGCACGGAACTGAAGAATGCAAAAACGAAAGAACTCATGGACAAGTTGGGAATCTTTCACACCTTTACGAATGTACACACGCCAGAGCAAAATGGAAGGGTTGAAAGAGAAATGAGAACTATTGTCGAAGCAGCCAGGGCAGCGATACATGAAGATGGATTGAACGAGAAACTATGGGCAGAGGCAATGAACCACGTGATCTTCACGATCAACCAGACAGGAACCAGCAACGTACCAGGAAAGAGTTCAGCAGAATTGTGTTTTGGAAGGAAAATGAAGATTGAGAAACTGCGACCTTTTGGCTGTGAATGTTATGTGCTGACCCAAGCACAAAAGAGAGGCAAAATAAATAGAAAATCAGAAAAGGGAATTCTGGTTGGCTATGACATTGATTCGCCCTGTTACAGGATTTACATGAAAGAGAAAAGAGAGGTCATTACTTCAGACAATGTAATCTTCGACGAGGAGAGGATATGACAGAGGCAAGGCACTGAAGTTGAGACATCGGCAACAGAGTGTACACTTGAGAAGAAAGAAGAAAGCAGCAGTGAGTCAGACGAAGAAGAAGACAACTGGAAGACTGGAGAAAGTGAGAACGAAAGTGGGACACAACCGCCAGAAGAAGAGCCAGGAAGAAGTTTGCGAGATCGTCGAACTTTGCAACCACCACCGAGACTGAGAAACTATGTACTTAATAACAGACATGGAGGAATGAGCGCAAAAGTAGTCATGATTGGTGAAGCTGAAGACATTCCGGTGAGTCAGGCACTTAAAGATGAAAAGTGGAGAAAAGCAAAACCTAACCAAAGATATGGAACGAGAGAGTCACTACACACTTTGTAAAGAAAGTTGGCCTGATCAACGCAGATGACGACCCGTGTATTTACTACACCAAGGACAAGAGCATTATGCTTTCACTCTTCGTGGATGATGGACTGATAATTGGGAAAGATGAAAAGAGAATATTTTGACTTTTGAAGGAGATAAGCAAGGAGTTTCAGATTACTTACAGTGAGAAAGTTCAGGACAAGTTGACGTACTTGGGCATGGAAATCAAGGTCGACAAAGATGGAATCTTCGTGAATCAGCCTCGGTACACGGAGAAGATCTTGAGGAGGATGAAACTCGAACAGTGCAACCCAGCATCCACACCGATTGAGCAAGGAATGATCACCAAGAAAACAAACTTCAAGAACGACGAGGCACTACCGGCGAAGAACAACTATCGCGAGGCGATAGGGAGTTTGTTGTACCTCGCTACAATATCTCGACCAGACATCAGTTTCGCCGTGAACTACCTCAGTCGATTCTGCAACAATCCCATGAAAAGCCATCAGGCGATGGTGAAACGTGTATTTCAGTACTTGAGAGGGACAGTGACAGCAGGAATCTACTTCGGAGGAGGCAAAGAACTCGTAGCATACACCGATTCAGACTTCGGAGGAGACCCTGAGACAGGAAAGTCGACAAGTGGAGTATTGGTGATGAGAGGAGGACCAGTAGTCTGGTACTCACAGAAGCAGCGTTTGGTAGCGACTTCAACCGCAGAAGCTGAGTACCGAGCCGCAGTGTCTGTGATTGGAGATGTGTGCTGGATCAAGAGACTCGCACTGGAACTTGGTATCCTGGAAAGTGATCAGCCGATCACTCTGAAAATCGACAACATGTCAGCGATTCACATGTTACAGAATGCACACGAAGGAAAGACAACCAGAGGCAAGAGACACCTTGAGATACCACGAAAACACATTCAGCAACACGTCGGCAACACTGTGACACTGCAACACGTCGAGAGCAGCAAACAGATTGCAGACATTTTCACAAAAGCACTCAACAGAAAAGTTTTTGAGACACTTCGCTGTAAATTGATCAAGGAGGAGTGTTGACAATTGATCAATTGACAGCTGACCCGAACCCAACCTAACCTTGACCCTATCCAACTTCACACTATACTTTTGTTTTATATAGAGTCAAAGTTGGTAATTATGTATTCCAATGTATTCTGATTTTATTAAAAATTAGTAGGCGATAAGCACCTTTTGACAGTTTCATGTAATAGTGACACAAGCGAAAAGAAAGGCGAAAGAAAAACGTGCTCCGAAATTGTTATTCCGTTATTATTGTTATTTGAACGCACTTTTGAAATCCTGTTCAATAAATCGAACATTGATCAAGATTGAACTCAATTTATTTGCAACTACAAACCCAAAACCCACTGTAAATTTAACAACAGGATAGTATGAAGAAACTAGAATAATCAGAAAAATAACATAGAGATGGGAATAAAACAAGGAGATAGTCTTAATCCTCTTCTATTAAAAGAGAGGAACTAAAAAATGCCAACAATAATTTGCTACAAAAACCTAGAACCGATAAAAATAGACGGATTACTAGCAGATACATTTAAGAAAATAAAAGAAAAAGTATACATATGGATAAAGACCTGAGAATTATTAGTAAATATTAAGAAATGCAAACGGATGATAGGTTAGTAAATCAGAACAGAGAACATGGGAAAGATTTAATAATGAAAGGATAAATAATAGATAGTGACCACCTTCGAATATCTAGTATTCCTTTTCACAGAAGATGGAAAAAGAGATATAGGGAAAAAAGAAAATAATAAATAGAAGACATAAAAACAAAAGTATACAACTCGATAACTGTACCCACGTTAATATAAGGAAGTGAAACTTGAATAATTTACAAAAAGATACATAGTAGAATAGTTCCACCGGAGATGGAACAAATAAAGAAAGTAGCAGGGAAAACGAGGATGGATAGGAGGAGAAATGAGGTAATTAAACAAAAGCTCAAACACTAACAAATAGGAAACAAAATACTTGAGAAATGTTTTTATTGGTATGAAAAAATAAAAGAGTAACACCACAGAGTCTAAGAAGAAAAGTGACAGATACAAAAATATATAAAAAACGAATGATATGAAGACCCAGGAAAACTTGGCTACAACAAGAAGCGCAGGAAGGGAAAAGACAAAGGAAAACATTCCAGCAGATGAATCGAGTAACAAAGAATCATATAAAATCTCAATACTCTGACACTAGAAAGGGCATAAAGAGTTCTAGAGAAGAAGAAGAATATAATATTTATTTTTAAAATATATTACGAATTGCAATAACAAAGCCTATTTTAAAACAGCAATCAACGTTTAGTGACGTCACTCCTGCTATGGCAACTTTTTTCAGATTATGGTTGTAAGATTGAATGTTATTTTATGCGATTTCATGTTTTCTTCTTGTTGTTATTACTGATTTAGGTTTTAGTGGTATTCAAAATTATGAGGTATACCTTTTTTCAGAAAAAGTTTTCCTTCATATCTTTTAAACTTTATCGAATTTTCGACTTCGTTCTCCGATTATGAAATTAAAAATATGTTTTAATCAAGTATAGGGTAAGTACGTAATAGAAAATTCTACAACTATTAACAAGATTCAAACGATATAATATTAATCAAAAATATCTATTACAATCAAACGGCAGTAGTGCGTGTTGAGGACATGGAGACAGACGAAATCGAAATTCAAAAAGGAGTTTGCCAAGAATGCATTCTTTCTCCACAACTATTTAATCTGTATTCTCAGTTTGTATTTCAGAAAGTTCTAGAGGACATGAGTGGGTAAACATTGGAGGAAAATTAATCAACAACTTAAGATTCGCCGATGATACTGCCATACTGGACGAGGGCGAAGAAGATTTAATCTTTATTCTCTGTTTGTATTTCAGAAAGCGCTGGAGGAGAGACATGAGTGGATAAACATCGGAGGAACATTAATCAACAAATTAAGATTCGCCGATGATACTGCTATACTGCCTGAGAATGAAGAAGATCTTCAAATACCATTAGAGAGAATCAAACAGTTTCAAAGAGAGTGTAAAAATGTAGGACTCACTATAAATATAGGAAAAATACAAGTTCCTTGATTTAGTCATAAACGATCAAATGGATCCAGACGAAGAAATCAAGTTCAGAATTGAAATGGCTCGAAAATCATTTGTCAAGTACTCCTCAATGTTTGCAAACAGAAATATAAACCTCCACGTCAGAATAGGATTCATGGAATGTTATGTGCGGTAAACACTGCTGTACGGAGTGGAAACCTGGACTTGTAATGCTCAAATGATAAAAAAACTTGAAGCATTTGAGATGTGGCTCTATAGAGGCATTCTGAATATACCCTGGACTTATAGAATCACCAACGATAAAGTACTAAGACGCAATGGTCGCAAAAGAAAGCTGTTGACAATTATCAAAATAAGAAAAAAATCTTACATATGACACAACTTACGTAAGGACAAGTACCTACTGCTACAGAACATAATGCATGGCAGATAAGAGGGAAAGAAAGGCATCGGCAAGAAAAAGAAATCCTGGCTCCGTAACACAAGAGAATGAACAAATCTCAGCCTCGAAGAATTGTTTCATGTTGCGAGAGACAGAGACGCATTTAAAAACGTGGTCGCCAACCTTCAATGAGACGACGGCATGAGAAGAAGAAGAAGAAAAATAGGGTAAGTTACTAACGTATTTTTACATACAATCAGGTTAACTAAGCATATAAAAAATATATTCATCAACTTGCATTACAGCATCGGATAATGGACTTTCGAAAAAAATTGTCTGTTCTCTTCGTAGCTTGAAACCACTTTTTTTTAGTTTTAGGTTAGAAAGACGAGTCAAATACAGTTTAGTTGGACCCTTTGTTGAAGTAGTGGATGGAGGTTGAAGTAGCAAATGGACACATTTGCAAAAAACATGAGTCATCAAAGCTTATTTTTCGGAATATTAGTGGTATTGTTACGCTCATTTGATGTTGATGGATAGTCCATTTTGAATTTTTGCAAAAAAAATTTCTCCTCGAAAATATATGCAAAAGTATGAAAGTATGAATTACGTCATCTAAACGTAGGTTCGTTTTCGGGTGAATATTTAAATTGTCAACTTACATATTTTTCCGATAAATTACACTGTTTTACTTCTTTAATATATTTGTGGTCCATTATACATGCAATTCTTTAAAATGAATGCAAAAATAAAATATTGCATGTTGCCTATCCAAGTGAAGGGAATATTTCATCTGAAATCTCCACTGTTGAAAATCATCATACTTACAGTAGTATATATTTGCTCTCTGACAAATAACTATGATAAGATATTCAAGTAGGGTAAGTATTTAGCTATAAATAATACAATAAAGTAACAGTAGCCATTTTGTTTTGATTAATCTGGAGTTTTTGTTTTGTAGCGCGTCAGATTACTGGTCAATTCAATAGAGTGTTTGTATTGATTGACAAAATTGATTATATCTCAATAAATGGACGATTTTTCAAAAACAAATCATATAAGAAGGTCTAAGAAGTAAAAAGAGGAATTCCATTATTCGAAACTGTGGACTTCCTCTGTTAGTAGTTCACTAAGGAAGAGTACTGCTTTCTTCTTTCCAGCTTCAACGGACTCAAATCTAGATTTCACCTAAGGCAACAAATAGAAATTGCATGGCGCAAAATAGCTGAAAAGCTCTTGAGGATAATGCGAAACCAATGACCTCTACTTCCATGTTTCGTGTCCCTTTCCTTTATTTAATCAAAAATATGACAGTATTAATGTTGATTGATAGCTCGACCTTCTATAAACCAACAAAGGTACAAAAAAGTACACTTTCGCATGGATATCGAAAAATAAAAAATAATCGTCATTGATTCGTTCATGAGGACGAGATCTTTCATTACATGGATTATTGCTTTGTTTTAGGATCATAAGTAAACAATCAGGATCAAATTTTTATCAATTTCTACTGTTATAGCTATTGCATAATTACTTAATCGACGGTTATGATTGAAATTACTGTTTTGGTATGGAGGAGATACCCGGACAAGAATTATTTAATACGACTTTCATTTCAAAAACCAATTTTATCGCAAGATACGGAAATGCAAAAGAACAAATAATACATAGAGTTACCAGTTTTGAATATCGGGCAGTCATTTTTGCAGAAAATGAAAAAATAGATATATAGATAACGAGTAAAGTAAGAAAAGCAAATCAAATATAATACGCTCTGAATAAGACAATTTTCAGGAAATAACAAATAGCCAAGACAAAATTAAAAAACTTTAATATATACAGAAATGCTGATTTGTTTACTGTAGCTGGAGGCATTATATTCGTAATAGAATATTGTAAGGTGACACCTGTCGTTTTTTATTATTATTCTTGAATCGATCCTCCTTAGTATACATTCAGTCTCTGAAGATGATAACTTGGTTATCGAAACGCCCGTCAGACAGTGTAATTGTTAGTGTTGGTGTAATGGTGGTGTAAACAGTATATTCAGTATGAATATTGCCAACGGTTCCAGAAATTCCAACTTATTAAATAGCAGTAGTCAATTATGTAAATTATTTGTAGTTTTATTAGAGGCACTTGCATTATATATATATATATATATATATATATATATATATATATATATATATATGTATATTTAAATTAGATATAATTTTTTTACTATTGTGCATACTGTGCATACATTCGTTACAACTACAAAATTCAATGACCAAAATAATGTAATTTAAAAAAGTTAGAAAACAATTAGCTTATAAAATTAAAGAAATTTACTTGCAATGAACTTTTTATACGGCTCCATCACTCTATAAGAAGTTTAATTTAATATAATATATAATTGTAGACTTGGAAATAATATTATGGGGAGCTTCTTCAAGCTAATTTAATTGGAAAGAAGGAAAGATTATTTTTGATCAAGTATTTGTATATTTATTAAATGTAAAAAACTACTTCGAATTCTGTTATAAATTGAATTATCATTTTAAACGAATAAGTGTACGCTAAATGATTTCTTTCATATTTTACTGACAAGGGATTCTATTGCCAGAAATTTCTTTTTATATCAGAACAATTCTAACAAAAGAGAACTGTTCATCAGTTTTGTTAATAAAAGCGCCAGCTTTCATTTTAGTCTAAAAATAGATCGTTTTTGTATTTTGCTCAGTGCCTAGTATAACATAAATGAAATAACTCAATTGTCTGTTGGTTTTATCAGAGACTGACTAAAATATTTTTTGAATTTGTTGAAAGTATGAACCGGTCGACATACATTATGTATTGAAGTTTAAGTAGATACAAAAAAGTATCATTTACATATGTATTTGAGGACCGCCAGACATCGATTTGAGGTGATGAATGTTTATGATATAGTTCTTCCAACTGCAATCAACTGCAGAAGATAGTTATGTGAGAAAATATCAATATTTTATAAATACGCATAGTACTCATACCAAATTAAGAAACGAAAAGTGATGTTTACTCCCCGTATAAAATTCGGTAAACGTCTAACAAACCGTCAGTCCACGTGGACGTGATGAAAGAAAACATCGAATCTTAAACGTAAATGCATTTCTATTGGTCGAAGCTATCGGAAGCAAACAGAGAATTGCGTACTGTTATTAAAGGTTTAAAGTTATAGAAAATTTATTATGTTGATAAGCTGTGCAAACTCTTCTCAGACGACCTCCTTACTATTGCTTATTTAGTTTTATAGAATTAATATGAGCAAACGTAAAATCGGAGTTACGAACATGTTATCAGTCTCCACAACTGAGTGAAAAGGTTGTAGAACTCGTAAAGAAAGTTCTAGCAGCAGACCGCCAAGAGATTTGGAAAAACTGTGTTGAACATGTTATCTAAGAAGAAGATGAGTATATGGTATCACCCTCTTTACAACCTGTTATAATTCAATCGAATGATGACGCTACTTCAGACGATTCTGACTACCATTATTATTATAAAGATAATTTAGAATTGAAATGTTTTTTTTTTTATTTTGTTTTATTTGCAAAGAATTTATGTTCCTGTATGTTTCGTGTTTTGAAATTTTGTTTTCTGGAAAAAAAAAAAACGAATGGGGTACCAAAAGGGCTCAGTTCACGTCTGGTACCTTGTTTAAACCAGGTAAATTTTACTCGTCTATTTACGTTTAACAATTTAATATTCAGTTGTAGCAAGTTAACGGGGTATAATAACGATTTTTTTTAAATTTCCAAGTAGAATTACAATTGAATACATCTGTTTGAATAACGGCGTATTCGATTGCGTTTTTAAAAAATATTTTCAAAAGTATTTATGAAAGTAATAAATTTATAAAATGAGATATCTACGTCTATGGTAGATCAAATAAAATTGTCGGCAAGTGTTTTGAACTTGATATTAGCAGAACTATACTTTGTTCTAAATAATTTCAATTCATGAATGAACTGGGCTAGATTATGTGAAAAGTAATGTTAATTGGACATTCTCCTTCCAATCATATCTCACAAATGTTCGATGTGATTTAAATATAGTGAGCAGCGCAACAGCAAATAAATAATTGTAGAAACTCCACAGTTCGACGTAGACGGGTGTCTTGCTGTTAAGAGCTTTGGGGCGCCCATTTAGATTAGACAGTTCTCTTCTAAACTATTACTTCAATAAGCCTGCGTATTTAAACGGCAAACTAACATTATGGTCATGGTGTGAAAAAATCAAGATTAAGAATCTTTTAGATGTAACATAGTATATTTGAGTGATTCTATTTTATTTGATCTTTAACTAAAATTGTACTCCTCTGAATAAGTGATAATTTTCTATGTTTATAATACACGGGCTTATCCAACTTCCACTCATTTCAGTATGTAGAATTTGAAATTATGGACAAAAACAGATAATATAAAAATGAACGTTCTCGATTCAAAAGTTCATCAACCATTTTTGTATAACTGAACATTTTTACCGTAGGTATCGCTACTTTTTCGAACTTAACTGTCACATATGCCCTTCTTAACTTTTGTGTTTCTAGTCTTCTTACATATGAGAATTGGAAATTTTTTGCTAATATGTACCATTATAGAATGTCTAGCAAATTGTTTACTTGTAATTTTTGGAGATCTTATTCGACACTAGTAAGGAATCATTTTTGTTACTCATATACAATGTTTCTCTTTTGGTGATGTCTCTTTACTGGAGGCTACTACTCATTCAAATTGCAATCTATTTTTGTTCAATCTTATTAACCCTTCTAAATTCAAACCTGACTAATGTTTTTCAATGAACATAGCTTCCCTTTGGTTTTCACCCCTTCTCCTCTTTTTTGCTTGTGACCATTAAATGTATGTAATAATGTATTAAAGGTATACTAGTTGCCTTAAATACCTTAAATTTTATGTAATGGAGCAGTTACAGTTTTACTCAACTTTTTCAATTTTTTTCGATTCCTTGGGTTTGTGGAGTATTATTTTTCATACAGTTTCATTCTTCTTACAATTTTTTTTACTGAAAATAAGACACATTCGGGTAGTTTTGTTTACAATTCCTGATTCCTCCTTTTTTGTAGGTTGATTATTGTTGTCTTTAGAATTGTCTTTGGTTATTTATGTTCAATATCCGGTACTTTAGCTAACTTTCTGCAGCTTCTCAAGAATGTTTTGCTAACTGCAAATGACTGTGGATAAGATAAGATAACATAACCTCTAAGCTATAAAATTAATGGATTGGGAAAATGTATCCGCTTGTACCTTGAAATAAAATTACCTCATATACCTTGGAACGCGTTCCATGGTACAGGAGGTTAGATTGGTAAGAAGAGAGATCCAGTAAATCCTGGTGCCTGGTGCTTCAGATAACAGAGGAAAATATGAATATGCGGTGGCCAATGTGGCCAATAGAAACAAAATATGCAGTTACTGGGATGCAGAGCAAATTGCTGGTGAGGAGTGGACGCGCGGCTTTCTTAAAAGACGTTAACCGAGGCAACAAGTCTTAGCAGATCGACATGTTTATATTATTTATATTTATATTATTCTTAAACAATTACGATTTACATTTGTCCATTGAATCAGTCGGCTTCAGCCACTTAATTTAATTAGATATGGTTCTCTTAGTAACTGTTACAGCCCAAGTGTAGAGTCTTGGCTGTTTAGTGATGGAGGAAAAACGTTTGACATTTACTCAGTAGCAGAGGTTCTGGAAACTGCTTTTCCTCGAGCTTTAACGCCCAGCAATATTTTAAATTGTTTTAGAACTTCCGGAATATATCCACTGGACAGCGAAATATTTTCAGAATAAGATTTTATGGGCTCCTGCGTAACGGATCGCAATTTGTAAAATGACGTACCACAGCCCAACCTTTCCTATTACTGATAATCAGACTCACTCGTTAACCTCAAATAAATTAGAAACAACAAATGAACGAGGAGCTGGCCCGTTTAAAAACTCTACCATTTTAACCTTTAAACTCTAATGCAGAAACCCTCGAAAAAGGAATTATTTCACCAGAAGAAATAAAGCCGTTTCCAAAACCACTGGCCAGGAAAAACACAAAGAAAGGGAGAAAGACTAGAAGAACAATGATAGCAACCAGCATCTTAGAGAGAAGACACAAGAGGAAAAAAATGTTTTTGAGTTTTTACAATTGGTTCCTCATAATTTCGTTTTTTAAATCTGTTATTTTGTTATTCTTTACATTGTCTGTTTCAAGGTACAAGAGGTTTGTTCCAAGGTATATAACCACATGTACCTTGGAACATAATGTAAGCAATACAAAGTTTGTGTTAGCTACTCTTAATGCACAACGTTTTTAAAAATTTAATTGTCGAATTTGATACAGGAATGTACACAAATTGAATTGACTAATTCAAATTCTTGCAATAATTATTTAAATTTTTTCTGTGTGAAATTAAAAAAAAATGTTTCAAGGTATAACCGTCTCTATTACTAGTGGTCAAATCTTTTTGCCAATTTTCCATAAAAAAATATAATATATAACTAATTTTCTATCGTCTACCACAAGACTTATGACCTCTATATTGTTTATAGAATACCTGACGCTGACGTGCATACTTTCTGTCACAAACTACTGACCTTACTGGAGTCCTTACCTCTAAAACACGAACTAATTCTTTAAGGCGATCTCAATATTGATTATACCAGTGTGCACTGATCATTGTCTTCAGTCAATTTTTGATTCTTTTGGTATGATCATGTATATAACGGTACCAACCAGAATAACTAAGACCAGTTCTAGTACTATAGACTATGTCGTGTCATCGTATGATCCAGAATCCACCGACTGTACTGTCTTTAATTAAGATCTCTTCGATCATCAAGCAATGTTAACAAAATATTCGGTAAAAACCAATACTAAAAATGCTTCTCACAAATTTCTTTCTCTCTCTTTTCTCGCTTTTCTCAATTTGTTTATTTTGCTTGCAAATGCAGTGTATATGCTAGATTATTATTTCTTGTCTTTTGCCAGTGCAGAGTTTCTGTTATGCTTAACAAAGCTGAAGTTGAGTTTGTGCAGTTGTTTACGTAAGTTTTCACTGGTGTACTGATTATATAGCCGACTAATTTCATTTTCAATTTGTTATTCTTTTTGATACTGGCAGTGGTGCTTTGCAGCTATGAGCATTTTAAATGCCACGCAGTTTCAGTGTACTTTGAAATAAGAGATAATGGGGAATTTTAGATATTTAGAGAATATATGTAAATTTTGTTGATTATAAGAAAAAAATCGGAGAAAAAAGCCTGGATCCAGCACTGTTGGTATACCTTTCCTCAATTCATTCCCAATGTGTCCTAATTCTCTCTATTTCCTTTGTATCCTGCTTCCCGTAGATTCAAAGATAATTGGTTGCATTTCATGAAATAATGTGCATATCCCTTGTGTCCATCCTATCGCCAGCACTAATCATTATTTC